>NW_022196905.1:157538749-157562051 GCF_008632895.1 Mastomys coucha | reverse complement strand
GAAGCAAGATTTCAAGACCCTTATGTTGTACACAGCCAGACACTGTCACAAACATACAAGCTGACAGCTCCTAGTCAGATGAAGGCAGGAAAGACCCTGTCCCAGCTGCCCCACTGCTTCTGTGGCCTGTGTGCTCCTGGGTCTTACACTTCTTGTTCCAGCTGTTCCCTTCCATCTTTCATGTTCCATCCATCATTCAATTTACCTCCCACATTTGTGAGACTGAAGTCATGTGATACTTCTCTTTCTCAGTCTGCCTTATTTTGCCTAATGTTTCCATCCCCACTCACATTCCTGAAGAAAAATAAAACATAATCGTATTCTTATTGTCTGGATAAAACGCCATTGTGTATATACCATTGTGCATGTATACATATAGTTTTCTTTATGGGCATCCAGGAGGGTCCTTGACTCAGCCATTGTGAACAGTACATGATACACAAGGCTGTGCAGGCGGCACTACTAGATGCTGCCTTCATTTCCTCAGATACTGTGGTGTTTTGATGGAGAGTGGCCCCATTAACTCATACATTTGAAAACTTGGTCCCCAGTTCATGGAACCATTTGGAAAGGACTGGGAAGTGAGGACTTGTGGTAGAGGTTTATCACTGGGGGTTAGCGGGGGGAGCTCTGAGGTTTCAAAAGACTCACTAGATTCACAGTGCCTCATGGTTGTGACTCAAGTGTGATGGATCTTGGATATTCCTTCACTCTGCCATTGTGGATTCTAGCCCTTTGAAACTGTAAGCCAAATTAAACATTTTCTTTTATATGGTAACTTGGCAATGTGTTTTTTTTTTAATCACTGCAATAGAAAAGTGACCAAGACAAATGGCTACTCAAGAGTGGGTCACTGGATCTCGTGGTAATTCTAATATTTTGTTCTTGAGGGAGTTCCACACTCAGGTCCTTCATGGCTATGGTAATTTCCATGCCTATCAACAGTATAGAAGGTTTCTGTAGAACACTGGCATAGGTTTGCTTACATAGTATTTAGTATGGTAGATATGTTCCTTCTATGTCTAGTTTGCTCCGAATTTTATCAATGAAGGGCACTGGATTCTATCAAAGGCTTTTTCTCTGCATCCACTGAGATGATCAAGAGTTTGAAATTCCTTATTCTGTGTAAGTGTGTTATGTAAAGCTTACTGATTTGCATATTTTGAACTATCCTTGGATTCATGAAATGAACCAACTTGATGACAGTGTATGATGTCTTTTAAAGTGGTGTTGAAGTAGTCTGCAAGTATTTTATTGGGAACTTTCATTCCTACACCCATCAGTGTTGTTGGTCTTTAGTTTTTGTCACTGTAACATCATCAGGGTTTGGTAATACTTCACAGAAAAAATGTTATGGAGCAATTGAGGAATGCTGATATTAGCTCTTCTTTAACTGTCTGGCAGAGTTCTCAGCTGTGAGTCTTAATGAATTACCAGCTCGGTTCTACTCAAGCTCCAGAGAAACATTTCCAGCTTTGTTCCAGCTTAATCAACTGTCTGCTTGCAGTGAATAAGCAAATTGACACCTTTCAGCCTCGGACGCGGTAATGGGAATTGAAAGTCGGGTATTATGCCTTCAGCAAACAATCTCCGCACTGATTATTTTGCCTAACGTCATGTGAGCACCTTGGCTACTTAATCATTTTCATAAAGGCTACAAAATGCACTAAATACCAACAAGCCTCAGTGTGAGCTTGGGAGGATCCAAACTGTGGCTTTACTTCTTTAATACAAAATGAGTTTCTTTTCCCTTTAACTTTGTCTCATTCTTCCTCTACAGCAGGTAGCTAGCTACAGCACAGGTGCTACCACGCGCTCCATGGGGCTCTTCCGTTAAGCTAGAGTAAAGCTGTCTGCCACTACTTTTGCTTTCTGCAGTCTCCTTCCTTGGTGGGACACAGTCAGCCCAGAGCACCAGAAACTTCTGGGGAGACACAGGGCACAGCTGGCTACAGGAGGCTTAGCTTTCAAATAATGTGACAGAGGCAGAAATAGGTCACACACTCAAGTGGCTGAGTGTCAGAGGACTGGAGAAATCTCCCAGAACACTGAAGGAAGGGCCGGGGCTGCTGCTCCCACATGGAAGAAACAAGGAAGGGTAAGTCTTGTTTCTGGTCTTTTTGTCCTTCGGTGATGGCAAGGAAATTTCACCAGTTTCTGTGATAGCACTGGCCACGCCCTGACCTTTGTTATCTAAATTCTCAAGTATATTGGTTAGAATGGCATCTGGGGACAACTCCAGGCTTTACCGGTTTTGGTGGCCAATAACTCATCATTGCTGGGGGTGCCACTGGCATAATTGATTGGCATAATTGGATGGCACCGCCTCTCTGTTTGCTGCTGCTGAGAGATAGCCCTGTTCTCTAAAGATCTGAGCAGGAGTCTCCATGCCTTTCTCCCCTTTGACATGCTGAGGCTGTAAATGTTTTCTCATGCACTAGGTGACTGCTTGGGATTTGGGAGTGAACGCAGGAGGAAGCAGCTTCTCACACAGTTTCAGCACCGTGTTCTGCTCAGATGTGCCGCAGCAAGCCACCACAGAACACCACATTCCCGTGGCCCAATCTCGGCCTGTCGCATCAGACTGAAGTCCTTCTCCTCTTCTTGGCAGAGCTGTAAAGATAACCAGTGCGTTTCCTTCTGTGCCCTCCTCTACCCCATGCTAAGTGAGTCCTGCATCCACATGCCTGGTTGCTGATGGCAGGAACAGGGGGGAAGGCTGCCTGCCTATGTGCAGAATGGCTGCAGAGACTGGCCAGGTTTCAGCAGGCAGTCGATAAGATGGTATAATACAAATGTATTGTATCGCAGAAGATGGCCTTGTTGGACATCAATGGGAAAAGAGACCCTTGGGCCTGAGGGTGTTCAATGCCCCAGTATAGGGGAATGCCAGGGCGGGAGGATTGGAGTGGGAGGGGGGAGCACCCTCATAGAGGCAGGGGGAGGAGGGATGGGATAGGGGGTTTCTAAAGAGCAGATCTGGAAAGGGGGAAACATTTGAAATGTAAATAAAGAAAATATCCAAGGAAAAAATTTTATTGTATCTGAGGAGAATGTGGACTAGAAGGGTAGAAGACTAGTCTCAGCGAGGCAGAAGGCATCTGACAAGAGGGTCTCAGTGATCTGAGGGCAAGAGCCAGAAACTCTGCCCCAGCAAGGGGTGTGACCCTCAGGTGGAAGCTGGGGTACAGAGAGCCTGGAGGTGACTCGGTGTGGCTCCCGTTGTGTATATAAACCAACTCCACTTGATGGACACCCAGGATGAGTCCCTGCTTGACTTTTCCTGGAATGTGAAATGAACAGAGATGTGCAGGCACCTCTGTGGCATGCTGGCTCTGATCACAGGGATCATTTTTAATTAAGGTATTTACACGCGTCTCATAGCTGGAAGCCACAACAGTGTGACAGCTTCTCATCCACTGATATTTTCTTATTAAGGTGGAAGATAAGAATTAATAAAATTAAAATAAGACTGGAAATATATAATGCAAAGAAAACCTTGGGGCTTTAACACAATAAAAGAAACATTTTCAGAGCTTCCCCAATAGTCAGCTCTAGGAGGGAAACATCTGCCCGAGAAGGAAGCAGAGGTTAACAAATAAGGTGAGAACCCGGCCCAGAGGTCCCAGGCTGTGAAGAACCGGCTGCCTGCCCCTTAGTTCTGAAGGGCATGGCTCTGCCAGAGGCTTTGGCAAGACTTTCATGAATCTTAGCTATTGTATAAATGAAAACGTAGGGCAAGGGATTTTCTATGAGGAAAATTGTGATGTGATCTCATTAGCTTGTCTCTCGGCTGTTCAGGTGAAAAATCACTCTTAGCTCAGGCTATGGTGTCACTGAGAAAATTACAGCATATTAAACACACGGCATATTTTCAGAGAGAGGCTAAAAGGAGCCCGATTAATTTCACATTATTGGGCCAGGGAGATGGATTAATGGGTCAAGATACTTGCTGCCAAGCCCAACAACCCACTCAATTCCCAGAAGACACTGGGTTGCCCTTTGACCTTTACTTGCTCACCATAGCACAAGTGCACTCTCACATTCATCCTTCCCACCTCCTCATAAATAAATGCAAAATCATTTAAATTAAAGTCTCCCACTACTGTAAAACAATTACAAAGTATCCACAGGCCAAAGTACTCAATAAGTTGTATATATTATTTGTATTTATACAAATAAGGTGTACATTGTTTCTTCTGGGCTCTGAGTCTGTCCCACAAAGAGAGCACAGCATGGTAGCATTCAATTGGATTACCTGAGCAACAGCCCTCTACCCTGCATATACATCACCTGCATGTGCACACGCAGAAAGAAACCAGCTGAACTGTTAAAATTCAAGTCATGCCATGCCAATATAGCCATATGAAATACTTAAATGCTTCTGTGAAATGGCAAAATCTGGTGATTTTTTTAACAAAAAGAAAATTCTGCAACTTTAAAATGGAATTTCCAGGGGCCGGAGAGATGGTCCAAGTGGGAAGAGCCCTTGCGGCGAGCCTGCCAGTCCTGACTCTGCTCCTCAGAATACACATGAAGATGGAAGGAAGAGGCCAAGCCCTTGAAGTTGTCTTCTGACCTCTGCAGTACTATGTGGCATTAAGCCCACATGCCCATGTACATCACACACATACAAATGTATGCACTCTGTGACATGACGTGTACACCACACGCATACAACAGTAATCGTCTTTAAGGGTTTTTTTTTTTTTTTTGAAGTAAAAATGTCACACAGAAGAGTGAGTCTTGTCAGACAGCAGGATACCTTGCTCCTTCACTTCACATCAGAGGCAAGTTAACTAATTGCTTATCATCTCATCCTTACCCAGCACCAACTTACCCAGCAGAGCCTAGAGACAATGGCTCCAAGATGCCAGGCCACAGGACACTGCAGCCCTTCAGAAGAAGTGGCTACCCCTGCTCTAGCCCAGGCTTCTCCCTGCTGCATAGTCTTCAAGGTTTCAACACATAAGGTGTTTAGCACGTTATTGTAGAAACGGCAGGAGGAAGGCTTTGGAGAGAGGGACGCATGCACACCAGAAAAAATAAAATCAAAGCACAAGCAAGCAACATCAGGAGCCAGATGAAGCAGTGTCCTCCTGCCCACCAGCTACCTCTCTTTAGACTGTCCAGTCATGATGAATCACGTGGTCCCCACCACTGCCCCAGCCTTCACTCCCTCACTGGGATGTTAAAGGGAAGAAAAAACAGATAGTCACAAAAACGTTAAATGTTACCAAAAAAAAAAAAAAGAAAGAAAGAAAGAAAACCCACAGGGCCAGCTGCGAGTCAGACAGCATGGAGAACAAAGCAGACTCAGAGCTGAGAGGAAACGCTTTAGAGGGGAGGGCAGGTAAGACACTGAGGATCAATAGCAGCAAGAGGAGGACACCTGGGAGGGAGGCCTGCCTTCCTTCTTTCCTTCCTTCCTTCTTGCCTTCCTTCTCTCCTTCCTTCCTCCCTTCCTCCCTCCCTTCCTTCCTTCCTTCCAATTCTTCTCTCATATATTTCATCCTGACCACGGGTTCACCGCCCTCCCCTCCCCTCAGCCTCTTCACCTCTTCCCTCACCTGAGGAAAGAGCAGGCTTCCCAGGGGCAGTCAACCAAACACTGCATAACAAGTAGAGCTAAGAGCGGGCACATGTCATCACATCAAGGCTGGACAAGGCAGCCCAGCAGGAGGAAAAGCGTCCCACAAGCAGGCAAAAGAGGCAGAGGCAGCCCCCGCTTCTATACAACACTGGAGCTCCTCATGGAAGCCCAGTAAGAATAGGAAGTATTTTAAGAAATGTACAATTGAAATTCTGAAGAAACAAAGAATCAAGTGTCTACTTAGTGATTTTGACACATCAAAACAAATATGTATTATACATGTTACCATATATAGTTATACACCATATAATATATAACACATAATTTAATTATATAACACATAATAATAGATAATCATGTTAGACATTTGTTATATGTTATTAATTACTATAAATATTACATATGTGACTATGGTAATTCTTTCTTCTAGTAACATTAGTCCACTCAGAAATTAAAATTACATTCTTTTTTTCTATCTTGGAAAGAAGCAGCTATGAATAAAGGTTTGAGAGACAGAAAAAGTGGGAGCCCTATGAGAACCAGATACCAGCAGCTGCAGGCATCATGTACGTCTGACCAGATGGAAGGCAAGCTCAACATCCCAGCCTGTGCATATGCACTAAACTAGCACAATGTACTCCATAAATGTGCATGACTACAACACCAATCACTGTTAATAATGAGAGACAGCAAGGTGACAAACACCAGGCGTAACAGAAGAAGGCATGCTCTAAACAACACACTGATACAATATTATAAAGGGGCAAGCTAGCCATATTAACTCTACCCCTAATTCTTAGGTAATCCTCTAAAGACATACCCTGATGTAACAAATTTTTAAAAATTATTACTATTACTATTATTATTAATTACTAACTAATACTAATAGTTATTATTATCACTACCCTTCAGGTGTGTCAGTGTATTATGCATGCACTGCATGCGGAGGCCAGAAGAAGGTATCAGATTCCCTGAAACCAGATTTATAGACCCTTGTGAGGCACCATAAGGGTTCTGGAAACTGAACCCCAATCCTCTAGAAGAGCAGCCAGTGCCATTAACCACTGAGCCATCTCTCCAGTCTTAATATTGTTTTTAAAAACAGAAATAAAAACATACATTTCTGGCTATATTAGCAGACCATGTCAAAACATTGTAGTAAACACAGAACATGCAAAGAAACACACATACACACACACACACACACACACACACACACACACACACACACACACACTAAACCCAAGCAGCTACTAGCAGGAACATGAAACTCTTACAACATAGTGAATACCAAACTTGGCTACATAGATGGACCAATGGCAATATCTGTGACTGAATCCCTAGGTCTCACACAGCAGGTCCCTCACCTATAAGGAGGTCTCCACCCAGCCCTGCAAGCAAGTCCTGAGAAACAACACACATTCCTAGGAAACTTAGATCACCAGGACTGAGAATGATGCACAAGGCCCCAACTCTAAAGCTGAAGTGCTTAAAAGCTTAAGGAAGGAGGGGAGGGAGGGAGGGAGGGAGGAAGGAAAAAAAGAAGAGAAAGAGGAAGGGAGGGAGGGAAAAAGGAAGGAAAGGAAGAAGGAAGGAAGAAAGAGAGAGAGAGAGATGATGTCTGATCAACAGTTTGACACTTCACATCTTTATGCATCTGGATTCTGTGGAGATACTCTGGAACTCAGACCTGGTAAGAAGACCTCCCAAGCCGAGCACACTTTAGCTACCATGGTAGAAATAAACAGAGGAGATTTTCTCCTCTGTACGTGATAAAACTTCTGACAAGCTAAGAACTCCCAGTGGATGCTGCTTCCAGAGAGATGTGGAGGGAATGGGCCACAGGAACCTCTCCAGAGCTGCTCAGGAATCCAGAGGATGAAGAAGGACATGGGGGGCGGGGGTGTGCAGATAAAAGCACTCCAGTATCTGTTCTAAAACTCCACCTTTCCTAAAGAATTTTGTTTTTCCAATAGGGCCCTCTATCTATCCCTGTCCCTCAGGTAAGGAGTCTGGGCCCTGACTCTGGCTGCTCCCAGGAGTTACTAACTGCTATTGTCCTAGTAAACACCTCCCCCATTATTCTGCTATTGCCAGGTTGAATCCCAGGCCCCTAGGCACAGAACTACGAATGTGGCCAGTAAAGTGATGCCCCCTCTGCGTTCTCTATCAGCATTAAAGACACTATGTTATTTTGTCTCTATTTGTAAGTTCAGAATACGGTGCTTAAAAGAATCTATTGCATGAGAAGTATGAGTTGAACATTATTAACAAACGGCTAAGTGCTTTAATTGGTATTTAAATGTTTGCAGAAGTTCCCTTTGTAAGATCCATAATCCCTTTAGTCACCATGCATATAATGCATGGCAAAGGTTGACTGCTTAATGATAAAATAAAAATCAATTATTTAATAAGTGCATTAAAAAATGAGTATTAAATTAGATAAAAATTGAATAATCAGCCCTCCTCTCAAACAAAGCTCTTACAAATGAAAGAATCCATGAAAAATTAACAAGCATTCTCTTCCAGTAGCATAGCAGGCAAGACACTAATTAAACCTTATATTGCAGACAAATATTAGGGGTAGGAAAACTTTTTAAATTGTTTAAATAGATTACCATATTAGAAACTAGAGTCTTTAAAAGATCAGAAAGTGCCTGAATAATTTTCAATAAATAGATATCAAGAGAACGATATAAGCCAGAGCAAAAAAAACCAGAAGGATTGGAAGAGGACAGTTAATATTTACAAGGAATGATAAAATTTAATGGCGAGAACAAACAACCTGATCAAAAAAAAATTTTTTTTTTTGGTTGAGGTGTTAACAGGCATACCAAAAAAAAAAAAAAAAGTGCAGATGATATTGGTAAGCATGGAAAAAGAGGTTACACCTATATCAATAGGAAATCTAAATCACTACTGATATATCAATAATGTCCAATCATCTAGACAGCGATAGTACCAAATGCTGATGAGGACCTGAGAGAGAGCCCCAGCATTACAAAACTCAGCTTACCAAAGAAGGTGAAAACTCCAGGCCACATAGACACCTGCGTGGAGATGCTCATTGCAGCTTCATAGTGTAATTGTCAAAATGTAAAAGAAACATTTGACATTTGCCAAAACCTATAAAAATGTACAGCACCCGGAATGCACCCTAACATAGAGCGTGACAGTCACCAGTCTCTGGGTGACCGACAATCAGACCCACATATTATATACGTGCCCTGGATCCTGCAGACTCGGCAACCTGGGGAGACATGACCAGGGGTAAACTGAGTGCAGAGAAGCCAGAGGCTCTGGCAGAAATGCTGCCTAGGAACCAGAAGCTAAGATTCTCTCTGCAAGTCTGTAAGTGACTAGACTGGAAAATGTCTGGAGGCCACCTCCCTGCCACCTCCCTGCCTCTGTCTAGGCAGATGACAATATGGCACATGGGAAGAGTGCTCACCATGGCACAGTCTCTCTCATGGACACAAGTACTACCCTCAGGCCAGGTCGCACGGAGCAAGAGAACATCCGGAAGCGAAGGTAAGCAGAAAGAGCACATGTGCCTTCCACACCCACTCTTCAGGACCTCCAAAAGCAAGAAGCCCCCCGTGGAAACTATACTCCTCAGCACTCCAGAGGGAAGGCTGGCAGGGGGGCCTCAGACAGAAGGCTGGGCCCACACAGATGTCTCTCAACAGGGAGGACATTCACACTTAGCCTTGTGAATCAATGCGAGTAGCCTTCTCTGAACTTCAGAATACACTGCAAGGGAAAACATGAGAAGTACCTACTGAGATAGGTTCCCTTTCCTCTGTCTGTCTGTCTGTCTACCTGTCTATTTCTACTCCTGTATTTCAATTGTTTGCTTGCTTTATTTTACCTTACATCTTCTCTGACTAGGACTTATAATCATCCTTTTTTATTCTGTCCCATTCTAGACTTTCTCTGTTGTCTTTCATTTCTCATGCTGTGGTGACCCCACCATAAAGCTATTTTCGTTGCTACTTCATAACTATAGTTTTGCTACTGTTGTGAATCATAACATAAATATTTTGGAGACAGAGGTTTGCTGTCTACAACCTACAGGTTGAGAACCTCTTCTCTAACCCACTCGCTGCCTGCCCCCCTCCCCAGTGTACTTCCTCCTTTCCTTTCCCTATCCCCTCTTCTTCCTGATTCCCTTAGGTCTGAAATGTCCATGAACTTCATTTCCTTTGAGCAGTGTCCCAGTGCTGCCGACTCTAACACCCACTGGAACAGAAATGAAGTGCGTATGAGTCCTCCAGTGCAAGGCGACTCTGGATCTGTGTATGTCAGTGCAGTCAGTGCTCATACCACAGTAATGCAGAATGTGTACTCAGTCAGAAATGTGCCATATAAAACAATAAAAGGGGCAGAAAAGGAAAATAAAATAAAACAGGGGACAAATTCATCCCAACAGATGTGCAAAACACACATACATACATACATCACACACACATATACACACACACATACATAAACCACACATACATACACATACACACACATATACACACCATGCAGATATACACACATATAAACACACACCACATACACATAAAAACACACACACACAAACACACATACATACACACACATATGCATACATACACACATATATATGTATACACACATACACACATATACACACACACACACACACACAACAAGACAAAACAAACAACTATGACACCTCTACGAGCTCACAACTTGTCAGTCCTGGAAAGCAGAGAGGACTGCTGAAATGCTAAGACCTTGGTGCCTCACTTCCTGAACAGTTCAGTGACCAACAGAAGACTCACATGAGCAAAGGAATGAAGTAAGGAAATCAATACAAGACCTAGATAACAGATTTTTAAAAATGATTAAAAGGTAAGCAAATGGAGGGCAATGTTTTTTTAAAGGAAGAGTTCAGCAAGGAACCTGACATTCTAAAAGAGCACAAGAAGGAAATATTGGCAGTCAGCCCATCAATCAACTGAAAGGATGGGGGGACACTCACCAAAGGGACAGGGGATACTCACCAAAGGGACAGGGGCATGCTCGTCCTCAAATGAATAGACCACTTTGGATCTCCTGGGTCTTCATGTTTCTGTATGAGATTTAAGGTTATTTTTCAATTTCCATGAAGAACTGCATTGGGATTTTGATGTGGAGCTCACTGAAGCTGTAGCTGGCTGTTAGAATGGACATTTTCACAGTACCCAGTCTGTCAACCTATGAACATGGGAGGACTTTTTATCTTCTGGTATCTGCTTCAATCTCTTTCTTCAGTGTCTTAAGGTTTCTGTTTATTTTTGTTCTCCTCCTTTTATGAAAACAGACCTTTTGCTGACATAATCCATCCTGATCATGGTTTCCTCTCTCTGCTCCTGGTAGCTCCTGCCTTCTCCTCCCATACAGATCCACCCCCTTTCTGTCTTATTAGGAAAAAAAAAAAAAAAACAGGCTAAGGAGTAATATGAAAATAAAGTGAAACCTAACACACTGGAATTAGACAAAACAAACAAGCAGAAGGAAAAGAGCCCAAGAGAAGGCACAAGAATCAGAGACTCGCTTGTTCACAGGAGAATCGGAGACTCGCTTGTTCACATGAGAATCGGAGACCCGCTTGTTCACACGAGAATCAGAGACTCACTTGTTCACACATGCAGAACTTCCATAAGAACTCTAAACTGGAAGCCTTAACGTATATGCACAGAGAGAAGAAAAATACATATTAAAATAAAAATATAAATTAAAGAAACAAAAAAGAAAAAGGACCATGACATGACATCATGAAACAAGGAACCTTCATAGAGCCCCTGAATTCACTTCTGTCGGCCATGCACTGCAGGGCACACAGCCCACCCTTTAGAGTGCTTTGTTTCCCTAGTGAAATGCCCTTGAAGGAAACCAAACTTTTCATTTACAGGTGGTTAACAACTGGAGATCCCTTCTGAGCAGCTACTTCTCTGATCAGCAGGCTACACAATACCTTACATAGAAATCTGGCTCTCACCATTTATGTTCCTAAATAAAAGATGGTTCTTTCAAGTTCTCTACATGTTAGTGCCTAAGCCTAGTACAGAGATGGAACCACACACAGTGATTCTACTTTATTGTCATCAAAATAACAACAACAACAAAATCAACAAACCCAACTGGAGATCACTTCTGAATCAGGGAGGGGGCATATGTGCACCTCTCGTTTCAGCGATGACTCCATCCAGTGCACACCCTGGCAGGCCCCATGCACACTGTCTCAGTCTCTGTGTGTTCATGCATGTGGAACATAATAATTTAGAGGATCTTGTTTCCTTGGTGTCTTCCTTCTCTCCAGCTCTACACTTAAGGTTTTCATTTTACAAGTCTTTTACTTCCTTGGTTATACTTATTCCAAGACATTTTTCAAGGCTATTGTTAATGGAATTTTTCACAATAGCCAGGAAATGTAAACAACCTAGATGTCCATCAACTAGTGAATGGGCATTGAAAATATGGCATATTTACATAACAGAAATATTGTGCTAAGAAAAACATTAAGAAAAAATGAAATTCTGACATTCATGGGTAAATGGATGGAGCTTGGAAAAAAATCACTCTTGAGTGAGGTAACCCAGACTCAGAAAGTTAAACATTACATGTTCTCCCTCATCTGTGGATGTGAGCTTTGAATCTTCTGATATGTGTGTTCCATTTTGAGTACGCGTAGAAATCAGGAAGTTCTCAAGGGCCCGGCCTTTCAAGGGAAGGGAGTCAGAATGTAGTGTCATAAAGACTTAAAGGGGAATAATAGAACAGGATTGAGGTGGTGAATTTAGGGCCAGAGAGGGGAGGAAATATGAGGAGGAATAGATAACACTAAGCAATTTTTAAAAGTCATAGGGAAACCTACTACTATAGAAAGTGCTCAATGAGCTCACGCATACACACATAAGATGAAATTACCCTGTAGCAAGGTGACAATGTCTCTACTAGACACCATTGGCTAACAAATAAAAAGCACATTGCCAGGAATGGGTCACTTTTTTGGAGTTGTTAACAACTGAGGTCCCATAGACCCTCAAATACTACAGGGTATTGCCACTACTTGTGGTCATCCTCCAGTATTAAGGGTAAGACTTTTTTGTTGGAGATAACAACATATTTGAGTCAAGAAACATGGAGAAATCAAGTTGGTACTCACCTGGAAGTTTCATCCCTATTGGCTAGCTTTCACAGTCCTGCGAGCATCGGTGGTACCCAACTATCAACACTGTGCTAATAGAACAGCTGACCTTGCAAAGACATGCCCAATGGTGGCACGAACATCATGAAAGCAACCAACCACATTGTGACTGGATTTAAGACTCAATCAATAAATGAAACTCATGTCAAGCACCATTATCAGAACCAAGACTCTGTGGCTAGACGAGTCATAGATCCTAGGGGAAAACCTGTTATTATTCTTCTAAATGGACTAGTATTAAACTAAATCCTAAAGACTTCTTGGTGTACCCAGAGACTTATGTATCTTTCAACACTCATTGAAGAAACTTTGTAGTAGATGGGGATTAATATAGAAACCCAACTGGTCAAAGTCCAGAGAGTAAGAGACTGAAGAATTCCCATATTTAAGTGGGACATCTGTATCACATTAAGTGGGGCATCTATGTAACACTCAAGGTTCAGGATTCATCATGTGAGAGGAGGAAAGAATAAGAACTGGAGTGAGTAGATGACTCTAAGGAACATTACCTTCCACCACATAGTAACTGCACATACAAACTCACAGCATTCACAACAAGCACACACAAAATGACAAAAGTCCAACCATGGTAAGTCAACCAATCTACAGTGGAAGGAACACAGCCAAAAATATGGGCATAACAATGAGCGTTTAAAAAACAAAGAGGACACAAAGTTGGATGGGTAGGAAAGGAGGGGTGGATGTGAGAGGAAATGGGGTAGGGGTGACTACAATCAAAGTTCATTATACAAAATTCTCAAAGAGCTAATAACATCTTTTAAAATTCACTTTACATCCTGACCGATGTCCCCTCACCCAGTTCCCCCTTCACACAGTCCCTCCCTCATCCCTCCTTACCCTTCTCCTCTGAGAGGATGGAGTTCTCCCCCTCCCCAGGTATCCTCCAACCCCAGAACATCAAGTCTCTACAGGGCTACGGGCATCCTCTCCCACTGAGGCCAGACAAGGCAACATAGTTAGAAGATATCCCACTCACAGGCAACAGCTTTAGCAATAGCCCCTGATCCAATCGTTGGAGAGCCCACATGAAGACCTACATATGTATGGGGGGGAGCGATGTATGCTCTTTAGTTAGTGGTTACAACATATATTTTATATATGTGTGTGTATTATACATATATGTATGTATACATACATATATATTATGTACATATATATAATACAATAATATAGTAAATATAATAATAAAATTGCACTGGCTAGCTTTGTGTGTCAACTTGACACAGGCTGGAGTTATCACAGAGAAGGGAGCTTCACTTGGGGAAGTGCCTCCATGAGATCCAGCTGTGGGGCATTTTCTTAATTAGTGGTCAAGGTGGGAGGGCCCCTTGTGGGTGGTGCCATCCCTGGGCTGGTGGTCTTGGCTTCAATAAGAAAGCAAGCTGAGCAAGCCAGGGGAAGCATGCCAGTAAAAATAGCATCCCTCCATGGCCTCTGCATCAGCTCCTGCTTCCTGACCTGCTTGAGCTCCAGTCCTGACTTCCTTTGATGATGAACAGCAATGTGGAAGTAAGCTGAATAAACCCTTTCCTCCCCACCTTGCTTCTTGGTCATGATATTTGTGCAGGAATAGAAACTCTGACTAAGACAAAAGTATTTTAAAGTATTTCTTAGTTAAAGAAATATGACCAGTACTAGAAACAATATCAAGAACACAGCTGAGGTAATATATTCAAATAAATATAAAGAAAAAGGTAAATATGCATGACCAAAACTCACAAGAACTGTGGAATCTGTTCAAGAGATTAAATTTGAGAATCGATGGTGAAGAAAAAAATGCTAATAAAAACATAAGGTGCAGAGAATCTAGTCAATAAAAATTATAGCAGAAAAAAATCCAAATAGAAAGAGTCATCCAGTGTGAGGGGCATTTAGAACTACTCTGCAATGTATCAGTCAGGGTGTCAAAAATACAAAAGTAAATATCAAAACCTCTAAGGGAAAACATCAGCTTAACTACAAAGGTAAAACTATGTAATGTCAGATGTCTCATCAGCAATTCTAAAGTCCGGGAAAGCATGGAATGACATATGTCAAACCCTGAACACAAATAACTGTCAAGACGCTATTGCTACATCCTGAAAGTTATCTTTTAAAAATGATGGTGAAATAAGGATATTACGCGGGATACATAAGCTAAGGCAATTCAGGACAATGAAGTCAGCTCTGCAGAAACACTCCAAGGAATACGAAACACAGAAGGAGGGGAGAAAAAAAAAGGAGTCTCAATCACAAGAGTGTGTGAAAGACATTTCATGAAAAGAATAAAAAAGCAAACACAAAGTAGTAATGGATCCATGGAGTTCAATTCAGCAAAGCAGCACAAGTCTAGTGCAGATGCTGGTAAAACTGCAAGGCCACAGGAACCCGTTCTCGCTGCAGGCCAGAATGTAGACTGGAGCGGCCACTACGGAAATCAGTGAAACTACAATGGCCATGTGACCAGCTTGACCAAGTCCTGGGAGTGCCCAAAATAAGCCAGCACATCACAGAGATGCTTGCACATCCACGTTTATCGCTGAATTGTTCTTGATAGTTCAGAAATGATACCAGACCAGTTGTCCATGAACAGATGAGTGAAGAAGAAAACGTGATGCACATTCCTTTGAAGTTTTATCCAGCAGAAAAGAAAAACTGAACTCAAGATACTTACAGCAGGAGAAAGGACAGAACTGACCATCATAGTTTTAAATGAAATACGTGATACTTAGGGTGGTACCTGGAGTGAAGTTGTGTGGATGTGTGAGCATGTATGTCCATGAGTATATGTGGCTGTGTGGGCAAGCACATGTATGTGTGTGAGCGTGTGTCTGCATATTAATGAGGCTATGTGAGTGTTATGTGAATGTGTCATGCTACGAGCATAGCTATGTATGAATCCACACGTGAGGGAGAGTGGTGACGGTTTGTGAGACTGTGTGTAAGTGTGTGGGCGTGTAAACACGTGTGAGCGTGTGAGATTGTGTGAATGTGAAGGGGGAGATACAAGATACTGAGCACTCAAGAACGAGCCTGAGCTCACAGAAAACACAAACACTATCCACACGGCAGAGGGTCCTGGGAAGGCCAATGCACCTCGCTCCATATTCCCAGCTAATTAAAATAATGAGATAATAAACAAACAGGTGAAACTAAGCATCCACCTGAAAATCTAGGAAAATAATCACAGGATAGCAAGGGAAGGGAAGGTGTGATAAAAGCAGAAATCAAATGGGAAAATAGACACAACAGAGAGCAACTAAGAGCAAAAAATGACCAAGGCTCTGGCCAGCCTCGCACGAGGAAAGGGAAGGTGTCAATAATGCCTGCTGCCATCAGACTGCCTGACTTTAATTAAACCTAAAAGGCACCACAAAGCCATAGCAATAAAATGGAGAGCAAGCAATTTAAAAAGCTGTGACGATCAGCTGCCCCCAGATACTTGACGAAACACAGTGATCGATCCCTAAGTTTGAAAACTAAGATAAGGGTTTAGATAAACAAGCTTCTCCTGATGTGTCTGGAGAATTAACAAGAAATCTGAGAATCCTAGAGTCCTGCACATGCACACTCTATACCTTACATCCTCCTAAGTGCCAGGCCCAGGTGGTTTCAGTGAACGATTCTACCACAACATTTAAAGTGTCTCTCGTCAAAGTCCAACTGTACAAAAATGACTCCACAGGAAGCAGAATGCCACCACACATGCCATCCTGTGCATCTAGCATAAATCTAAGTCCTAACAAAACAACAGCAAAAGTAGAGGCTAAAATACTGAAAGAAAATCAATCGAGAGATCTTAATCAGAGCATGCCAGATAAGATGTATCATCCTTAAACTGGTTCAAGTAGAGCCAGGTCCCCCAAAAGCAAATTTAAGGTCAGAAGATATAGTTACATTCCCAACAGTAACGGGCTGGGAGACTGCATGATTGCCATCGAGGAAGCCAAAGCATTTGGGGGAATTCAGTGCCCACTCTTGACATGTTCGGTGGACACAGCAACTGAGAAGAGAAGAGGATTTTCAATCATGGAAAACAACAAATAAATAATGTTCTGTTGATGAGAAACCAATATGTATGTGTCCATAAACAATCCTCTTTTCAATAGTATAAGAAAAGCAAACAACTTAGGGATTAGATTTCCCATATACCACAGACAGAGCCATGCCTGGCGTCAAACACAGGCAGGAGGTCCTGGAGTCTGCACCTGCTCCAGCCCCGACCCTGGGAGCTGCTCTTGAGGAGCATCTCTCTCTGCCCACAGCTCTGCCCAGCAGAGGATAATGGACAGGAGGAAGCAGGGTAGACACTCACTCCACTTCCCTCCTGAAAGTCAGCAGGTCTGGAACAGCTTGTTACACATTGAGAAGTGTCTCTGACACAAGCTAGACCCACAGCCCATCCTGCAACACCTCCCTCCTCAGACCACGGACAAGCTAGACTACTCGCTGCTGCTTTCAGTCATCCAGAGTCTCCCCGGAGACCTCTCAGAAACCGTCTACTTCCCCACAAGAGCCACCCTCCGCCACAAAGTAAAGAGTCAGAAAGCCATTGCTTCTAGGAGCCTCCATTCATAGGCAGGGCAAGGATTAAAAAATGTCTATTATAGCTAATAAATGATGCATGACTTAACCCCCAATATTAAGGGTTCCTAAAAGCCACCAGCAAAAAGATAGCTACGTAGAAAAATGGACAAGATATTCACAATCACCACAGTTACATCTACAGGAAAATGTCTCCAAGTCAACAAATCACAGAGATACCTACACATCAGTATTTATCAAAACACCAGTCACAATAAACAATGGAGCCAACCTAAGTGTCCAGATGGATAAAGAAAAGATGGCCGACATGCACAATGAAACGTTTTTCAACCACAGAGAAGAATGGCATTATTAGAAAAAAAATAGATGCAAAAGTGAGATAATCATACAAAGCAAATTAAGACACATGTCATATTTTTCTCATTTGTGGTTCCTATATATGGTTACATTGAATCTTGCATTGGGCATCAACATCAAAGGACAGTGACCTGGGAGCACAAAGGGGTACAGTAAGGGTTTAAGTACAGTGTACACCTGCATGAAAATGTCCTCATGCATCATAGCGCCATAGACAATGGATATACACAGTGACTTTATTTTTAAGAGGCATTTGGAAAGTTACAGTAATGATGGAAGAAAGAGTTCTAGAGTAAAGTAAAAGGGCAATTACATTAGCCAAGCTGTCACTATTGCCTAGACATCTGAACTGGCCCTTGGTACCCTTCCAGGTACCCGGGCCTCCTCTGTCATTCACATTATGGTTCAACTTTGTTTATGGAAACTTCTTCTCTTAAACTGAAAAGTCCACTAAAAAAATAGCCATGGCAAGAAATTCATACCTGGGGGGCCAGGGGCAGAGAGACAGACAGACAGGCAGAGAGCTAGACAGTCAGACGAGGAGACACACAGAAGAAAACTCATGAGCATGGGGGCACTGGGAGCGTTTTCAATGTTCATGGAGCTGGCACTGGGGAATAACTGGGTTCAACTGGAATCCCTAATGAGTGAGGTGCATATGTGTATCTCGGGAGTGTGGCACTAAACACGCCAAGCACAGGAAAGTGGTACGGACCCATTCATACAGGACCAAAAAAACACCAAGCACAGGAAAGCAGTACGGACCCATTCATACAGGACCAAAAAAACACCAAGCACAGGAAAGCAGTACGGACCCATTCATACAGGATCAAGAACACACCAAGCGCAGGAAAGCGGTACGGACCCATTCATACAGGACCTAGAACACACCAAGCACAGGAAAGTGGTACGGACCCATTCATACAGGACCAAAAACACACCAAGCACAGGAAAGCGGTACGGACCCATTCATACAGGACCAAATATTTGTGCAATTAATGTGTTCATTGAATAAAATGCTTTTAGTGTATCTAATTTCTAAGCAAAGAAGGTACCTATAGGAGGCTTAAAAGATGATGAGTGGCCAGAGAAAGCTTAAATAAATAAAGTCAAGAAACTCTACTTCTTGCTTAAATTACACCCTTTACCATATGTACTGTCTACTTTTATGTCAACTAGAAGCAAGCTGGAGGCATCAGAGAGGAGGGAGTCTCAATTGAGAAAATGCCTCCATGAGATCCAGCTGTAAAGCATACTATTAATTAGTGATCAATGGGAGAGGACACAGCCCATTGTGGGTGGCACCATTCCTAGGCTGATGGTCTTGGGTTCTATAAGAAAGCAGGCTGAACAAACCATGAGAAGCAAACCAGTAAGCAACACCCTTCCATGGCCTCTACATTAGTTCCTGCCTCCGGGTTCCTGCCCAATCTGAGTTCCTTTTATGACTATGATTGCCATCGTAAGAAAGAGTTAAATATAAAGACAGACAGAAAAAAAAAATAGAAAGAGCAGGTAACACGCATCTCTAACACTGAAAATGAGGAGAAGAAGAGAAGTCCCAGCAAACCCAGCTGAAGAAACGTTGGCCGAAATTTACTGAAGGACGACCACACCGTGTGCCAGAGCAATGATCTCAGAACAGTAATCTCTGAGGCACACACACACTAGACACTGAGTTAGTGAGTGCAAGGGAAAAGGCCTGTTGGCATCTGGACAAAGAAAGGCCCAGCTTTCCCCCTAGAATGTCTAGAGCCAAGAGCACCCTGTAGGTACAGGCCTTTGTGCCCTTGAAGGACTGTGTCTGTGAACAAAGCAGGGATCTTCAGACACACCCAGGACAGGACAGGACGGTATAAATGTGCCACAGACAAGTAACACTGTCCAAAGGACTCAGGAGCAAAGAGAAGAGGTCACACTTGTTGGGGACAGAGAACCTGAGGCTCAGTGTGGTTTAAAAATCGCAACAGTCAGAAACAGTCAGAAACACAGCAGCTGCATTAAACCATGAGTCCGTGACAACCTCCTATGAGATCAAGGGCCAGTTCCATAGCTGAGGCTAGCCCTAAACTCACAAGCCTCCTGTGTCAGCTTCCGAGTACTATAGACACATGCCGCTCTGCCCAGCCAGAATGTTCTCAGTGTACTGGTAGTCTTTGGGAATTGGTTGGGAATTATAACTGGATCAATGTTAATGTAAGAGAAGAATACTGGCTTTCCTGGGGGACCTGTACATCTCATCATAAGTCTTACCTTTCAAGTTATAAAGCACAGGCAAACCTGGCTGTGCCTCGACACGTGCTGGAATCAATGGATGGAAGTACATTAGCCACCATCACCTCATCTCAGCATGGGAAGTGGCCCCACCATTCAGACCTGCTCAATAGGATGTGTGGTAGCCAATGTGTGTCTCTCAACACAGCTGATGACGCATAGGACACAGAGACGGGGCACTGCAGCAGTAGAATCACATGCATGCAATCGTGTAGGGCAGATACAAGACTATAAATGTGTGTGTAGGCCAGAAGCCAGGGAACAAAGAGCGAGAGAAGGATATGTTGTCAAGAGCCTAAAGGATGCTTCAGTGAAAGGAGGTGTTCATGCATCAGACCCTGGGGCTGTACAGTAAGGTGATGATGCTCTGGAGAGACGGGACGTGACAATGAGGGACAGAAGTGAGGGGTGTCCTCTGATTGGGACGGAGCATCAAAGGACATAGTGATGCCATCTCTGGACAATATGTAGTCATCAAGTACAGGGGCCAGGAAGTTGGCTTGCACATTCAGAGCACTTGCTGCTCTCCAAAGGACCTGAATTTTGCTCCTAGCAAACATGTGCTATAGACAACCATCCATAACTCCAGCTCTGAGGGATCCAACACTCTTTTCTAGACTCTGAAGGTAGCCACACATGTGTCAGACACAGACATACACATATTCAAATGAAATAAATATTTAAAAAGTAATTTCCTTAAAAGTAATGCCTTATCACAGACCCTGTCTATTTATCTCCTGTATCTTTCATTCTCCATGCACCAATATTGAAAACCACCATTCTCAGTGTGTCTTAGTTAGGGTTTACTGCTGTGAACAGACACCATGACCAAGGCAACTCACATAAGGACAACATTTAATTGGGGCTGGCTTATAGGTTCAGAGGTTCAGTCCATTATCATCAAGGTGGGAACATGGCAGCATCCAGGCAGGCATGGTGCAGGAGGAGTTGAGAGTTCTACAGTTTCATCTGAAGGCTGTTAACAGAATACTGACTTCCAGGCAGCTAGAATGAGGGTCTTAAAGCCCACTCCCACAGTGACACACCTACTCCAACAGGGCCACACCTTCTCATAGTGCCACTGCCTGGGCTGAGCATATACAAACCATCACATGGTGCTTGGGATTGATGTCATCTGTATATTTCAGTTTTACTATCATAAAACTCCTCACACTGACAATCACATAACCACAGAGAAGCAAGTTCTGGTGTCATCGATGAATAGGATGTAAGCTGTCAGACTTTCCTCCCGGCTCTCACCCTGTACTACACTTTAGAACTCAGAACTCACTCGTCTCATGGCTAAAACTTTGAGTCCTTTGACCAACCTTCTTCTTTGGGTGCCATCTCCAACTTGGCAACCAATGTCCCTCTCTGTGCTTCTGTGAGACCAGCTTTGTTAGATCTCCCCAATGTAAGCACTGGACTTGCTGTGCCTGGATTAGCTACCTGACAATGTCCTCTAGCCTGTGGATGAGGCAAGTGACAGATTTCTGTCCCTGTTGCAGCTGAACAGTTCTCCCCTGTGTGCTAAGCTCTTTATCCATTCATCTGTAACTGAGAACATAAGTCAATTCCACTTTGTGGTTGGTATAAATAACTATGGAAGTGTGGCTGCCTCTCACAGGCACAGCCTCTGGCTCCTTGGGGATTCCTGAGAGTGAAGTTGCTGAATCGTATGTTATTTCCACTTTCATCTTGTTTTGTAGGAAGCTCTATGTTTCTATGATGACTGTGCCCATGTGCATCCCACCAACAGTGCTCCCTGGATTCCCTTCCTCCACCTCTCACTGACCTGTAATCTTCAGTTTTAATAATGGCCTTCTCAAAGAGTTAGGAGTGAATCCACAATTGAATACAAACTCTTTGATTTAACAAAATACTATATAAACTCACCAGTTAGTGTGTGCGAGCACCTGATTACTAAGGGAACTTGAGCTGAAAGTCGCTCCTCTCCCTGAAGCACCAGCCTTACCTGCGCCACTCTTGCTACTTGAGAGCTGTGGCAATGGTTGTCACTGTCTCCTCCACATCTGCTCCCCCCAAGTAAGGCACAAACATGAAGGATTTTCCTCCCAGAAATAAAAGTCTTTGATGGCCTGCTCTCTCAGCCACTAGGGACTGTGTTGATGTCACAGTGCACTGCATTGACAAGACAATATTTTAGGAGAAAGCCAAGGGATGAGGGAGCCAGGCTGCTTTTCCTATTCTCAGAAAGCATGACCCAAGCAGCACACTCCAGGTCTGCTTATAAAACATACGTTGTATAGACTAAGCAAGCCCTCGAGGACATACACATCCCTGTTAGCACATGGTGCTAGTTCACAGCCTGGCCATGCCCTATAACATTTAAGGAAGTGTATTTTAAAATGAAACTTTTTTACACTGATGCTGTATTTTAAAATGAAACTTTTTTACACTGATGCTGTATTTTAAAATGAAACTTTTTTATACTGATGCTGGATGAAAACACCAGGACAAGCAAATCAGCTTTGTGCAAATGGAATGCCAGAAGCTTGCTTTCTTTCTCACCACACAGCACAGAGGCTAAGGATTATCCATCCTGCAGGGGGACGGATTCTGATCATGTCTGGTTTTTTTAACAAGTCAACAAGTCAAAATTATAACTATAACCAACAGAAAACTCCATAACTTTAAAGGTTATACTTTAGTTAAAAGGGAACAAAAGGAGAAAAGGAAGAAGGGAAGAAGACAGAAGCAAGGTGGGGAAGAGAAGCGGCAAGAACAAAGAACATGAATATGACTGGATATTTAAAAAGATATATATTTACAACACAGTCCTGAGGACATAAGTATTTACTTCCGTTCCCATCATCCCCCACAATGCAGTATCTGCACCAAAGTAGCTCAATCAACATTTATTCCATAAGCACACGCTGAGTCTGTACACATCAGTGATAACAATTCTGACTACCAATGAGAAGACAACCGTGGAGCCTGGCCTCCTGGGCCTCACAAAATAAACAGCAGCTTCGATCCCAGTAACCACCTGAAACTAAATCCCACACCATCATTTACCAAAGGCGGATTGAAGATAAGGAACGGGGCTGTTCAGGATTTTGAGAATTCTCAGAAATGAAGAAAAAGAAAACTACATTCGTCAGCATTCCATCCCTGAGTGTGAGTTTACAGTATCCATAAAAACTGATGTTTGACAAAGTCAGTGCACAAAATAAAATGACGATGCTAAAGGGAATGGCATGAGCACTGCCCAGGCTTGTCTTAGGGACCATCCTCACTCTGCAGGAAGGAAGGGAGTTAGGGACCATCCTCACTCTGCAGAAAGCAGG
>NW_022196905.1:157537390-157538711 GCF_008632895.1 Mastomys coucha | reverse complement strand
GAAGGGAGTTAGGGACCATCCTCACTCTGCAGAAAGCAGGAGAGTTAGGGACCATCCTCACTCTGCAGAAAGCAGGGCAGTTAGGGACCATCCTCACTCTGCAGAAAGCAGGAGAGTTAGGGACCATCCTCACTCTGCAGGATGGAAGGGACTTAGGGACCATCCTCACTCTGCAGGAAGCAGGGCAGTTAGGGACCATCCTCACTCTGCAGAAAGCAGGAGAGTTAGAGACCATCCTCACTCTGCAGAAAGCAGGAGAGTTAGGGACCATCGTCACTCTGCAGGAAGCAGGGCAGTTAGGGACCATCCTCACTCTGCAGAAAGCAGGAGAGTTAGGGACCATCCCCACTCTACAGGAAGCAGGGGACTTAGGGACCATCCTCACTCTGCAGGAAACGGGAGGGGGAGGCTTCCTCAGAACAGGTCACAGGGGGATCAAGACACTCAGCATGTGACAGGTCAGCTTTATCATGCTAACCCATTTGATTCTCTCTGATGTAGATAAAACCACCTCCATTCCATAGAGGCTGACATGTGACAAAACTTTTCCTAGGGACACTCCACACACATCTACAGCCAAGACAGAGAACCCACAACAGACTAAAGCTTGAGTACCACCAAAGTCCAATTTGATGACCCATGAATTTTATCGGGGTTATTTACAGGAATATGGGTGATATGAGTAACGGGCTAACCTACAGGAGCAGAAATGACTCAAAGACAGCTATCTTACCAAGGCCCGCCCCAGCACAGTGACTGCTCACAAAAGCTGGGAACCTGGAGCACACTGTGCAGCCTACAGGCAACTCAACTGACAGTGTCCTTTCTAAGTGACTCAGGCTGGGCAGTCAGGCAGCTCCCTGGTTTTTGCTTCTTCCAGACAGCTGGTTGCACCTCAGGGTCTTTGCAGACTGGCCTGTCTGAGAGGGAACTCTCACTTTTACTGCTTACTCTGGCAGGGAAGGACCTAGTGAATCTGGTCAGTTTCAGGGACTTCCTGCAGCTGTTTTGAGTTATTTACATTACTACTTAAGGAGATCCCCTGCAGGATGGAATATTCCAATCTCAGAGGAAACTTATACAAGAGAGGCCCAGAAGGGAAAGTTACCTTATGGTGAAACCCAACTGCAAGACACACAGCAAGTCTAGATAACTTGTCAGGTATGTGTTTCTAATTCAGCACCATTTGGCCAAATCCACGATCGGCATTGGACAGTAAGGAGAAAAGCATGGGGTAAAAGCATCAAGACATAGCAGAGCTCCTCACGTCCATGGACAAGGCAGAGCTCCTCACGTCCATGGACAAGGCAGAGCTCCTCAC
>NW_022196905.1:157532660-157537354 GCF_008632895.1 Mastomys coucha | reverse complement strand
GCAGAGCTCCTCACGTCCATGGACAAGGCAGAGCTCCTCACGTCCATGGACAAGGCAGAGCTCCTCACATCCATGGACAAGGCAATGGAACAGGGTGCCTTCACATCAACCTGGTAACATGGCACCATGCCAAATGCCACCCCCTCACACAGACATCTCTGGCGCTTGGAATTTCCTCTCTCCAAGTCCTCTAGGGTCAGAAAATGTGTAGCTCAGGCTCTGAGAAGACGTGTAGCTCCTGACTCTGGCCAGGTCAGCAGCCTGGATGACTTTGAATGAGCCTCAAGCAAACACACTTCTGATGAATGGGGACACATGGAAGCCACACACACCCACAATACCTCTAGTCCCCAAACACTCACTGGGCCTTAGAAACACTGTTCCCAGGAGACCTCTGTCACCGTGGCTTCACAGAAGCCCCAGCACCTGCCTTCTTGCCAGCCCCAATTTCAAGGCAGAGCAGCATTCTGACCTGATCCCTCTCTAGTCAGGCCTTCCAGATCCTGTTGTCCATTGATGCTCTTCAAGACTTTGGAGGACTCTCCTCCCAAGGCCGAGGGCCAACTCACCTCCAGTGTCTGCCTGCCTGCCCACTGGTTTGGCCTGGCTGCGGCCAGAGTGTTGCCAATCCCTTGTCATATTCCCAAACTGTATCCTAGCTCCTGCTTCAGAACTACAGGTGTCTGACAACACAGGGCATCCCTGCTGCAACACAGGACATCCCTGAAGACATCCTTTCTATCAACTGGGCCCCTAAGCAATGAGCCTTAACAGTTTCTCACACACCCAGACCACAGAATGGCTCCCAGAGCCCATGATGTACCAACTCTCAAAATCTCTTACTACCCTCATGACCCTGGTTTAAATGAAGGAGCAGACAGAGCTCAAATCTGCACAGGAAACTTGAAAGAACAACTCGTATTATAGGAGCTTTCCTATGTCAGCCCTGAATACCTCCCATGTCCTGGCCCTATGGCAAGGCCAGCACAAAGGACCTGAAGTTGACTATGGCCTGGCGGCTTGCCCAACATGGCCGGGAGTCATCCCCTGGGATACCATCAGGATGTCATGGGGTACCCACCACCAGAGGAGCATCATCAGTATATCATGGAGGTAGTCATCAGCAGAGGAGCAAGGCCTCCATGAATGGTGAGACAGTGTATCCCCCAGTGCTGTCTATCCGCAAGCCTTCTAGACAGGGAGCACTGTGCTTTTTCTAAAACCCAAACCTCAGGCTTGGAGAGACTCTGCCCCACTGGGCTGTTGTCTCCAAAACAGTTGGATACCATGGATAACAAGAGGACCTTAGATTTGAAGAAGCAGTGAGATCTATCCTGCATGCTCCTCTCTGGGTCTGTTCCCTACCAAGCCCTCCACTCCAGGCCCCTAAAATAGTGTATTCTGTGATCTCTGTGAGCCTTCCATTCTGCGGTGTTTCACAAGACCTCCCACTCCAGAACTTGCTCCTAGGTCTCCAGAGAGAACAAGCACAGGCTGCCTCTGCGAGAGTCAAACCTCAGTGCTCCTCACTGGGTACATTATCAGGTATGAACCCTCAAAAGAACTCTGTGGGTACTGAGGGGATGGGGGTATTGGCAGGCCAAGAGCGACCCAAAGGAGAAGTCTCTTCATATCTCAGTGCTCGCCTCCTAGCTTTGCAGCCTGAGGGCACCGCTTCTTCCTGCCTGGGAACCACCAAGTCACCAAGTTGTGGGTTGGTGTGTGTGTGTGTGTGTGTGCTGGGTGTTGTTCTAGCTATCCCATAGCTAAAGCTCATACCTCATGGAAATTCTCTTATATCATCCTCCTGAGTGTTAGGATTACAGATGTGAACCACCAACCCAGCCTGTTTAGCCTGTGATTTCAGCCTGGGCCTCCAAAAGACCTGCAGAGGAGGGAATGAGTTTGTATATTTATTGGATCCTGCTTGAGCACGTCCATCCTTCAGCTAGCCAGGCTTCCTGTTTCTTCATGACTTCTTACCAGAGTTGAAGAAATCATCTCTAACGACAAGTGCTCACTGCTCAAAAAGAAAAAAAGACTTGAGTAGCCAGAAGGCATAGAGCTCCTTTCATGGCACCCGAGGTTGTTCACATAAAATATGCAAGCTCAGTAGATGAGGTACTTTTCCCCTTTTCCCATTCCCCCCTCTCCCCCTCCCCCTCACTCTCTTTCTCTCCCCCTCACCCCCTCCCCCTCACTCTCTTTCTCTCCCCTTGTCCCCCTCTCTCTCTTTTTCCCCAGGGTTCAGGCTAAATTTGCTAACCTTGTTGTTTTTTAGTTCTCTCCACTTCCTATGTAACCTCTCTTTGGGAACTATGACCAACAACCTATACCTCCCAACCAAGCATGTGTTCTGACAGACCCATGCTCCACAGCTGCCTAAAACTCAGGCATTGTGGCAAACACACTCTTGCATGATTGCAGTTCCAGACATGGGAGTGTTAAGATGCCCTTAAGATACATGGGTAGCTCTGGACAACCGAAGGGTCACCACAACAGACAATGGTATATTATCTATTTCATGAGAGGGCAGGTCCCCGAAGACACAATCCCTGTGCCTCTCAAAGCCAGAGTCCTGGCAAGTACCACGGCAACCGCTGAGCTGGCACTGCTGCATCTGGGCCTTCTACTTTTCTGGGGGAGTTCCTGGGAGTTCACGGGATCAAAATATCTAAAGCAGGACCAGAGAAAGTCTCTTCTGGACAACATGGCTGTCAGCTACTGCTGTGCTCTCCAGATGCAAATGGTCTGCAAACCTCGATTTGCTAGATAAGATCTACTCACTGAATAGAGAGAAAGACCTCGGAAGACAAAAGCCTCCTATGCAAACCTATGACTCAGATCTAACAGGAAAACAAAAAACAAAAAAACCCAACTCACATTTGATAAACTCAAATAGTGAAGACATACAAGAACACTAAGGCAGGTACCTGACAAAAAACTGCAGAGATGTCATGAACCCGAGGCCAACTCACAGGAGACAAGCGAGCCTGGGGGTGTGGGTGAATTAATTATAGGATGTCACCGTAATCAGAAACACAAGCTAATTACAGTATCACTTTCTAAGTATTCAAGAAACCCGAGGAGTTGGTCTCGCATGGAAGAATGCATAACGATTCCAGGTTGACAAGCAAAACCTGAAACCTGACGTGCACAGGACTGCACACATCTGTCATTCTGCCGCTCAGGGGGCTGAGTGGGAACACTAAACACAGTGTGGCCCCGTCTCTACAAACACAAAAAACCTGAAGTTCGCCAGAGGAGCTTATTCCGCGCACTCCTTAATACCCTACCAAATGACTGCACGTGGGAGGCTCTGGGCTCTTAGCCGGGTTGGCCAAAAAACACCTGGCCATGTTTTAGAGCCCCTAGAGGGAGTTTTTAACTGTAAAACTGCTACAAAACACTAACACTTTATGAGCTCGTCACTTTTTTGACAAGAGGAAGGGTGAGAAATGAGCATGCTCAGGAGATGTGAGCCCCGCAGGTGGACTCTGGAACCAGGACTCGCGGCAGCATGCTGGACTTGCTGGTTCTTTTCCAGTAGGTCTCTGAAGAAAGCATTTCAGACGTTAGGCGTTGGCTTTGGAGACTTAAGAGGAAGGAAGTGGCTGAAGCAAAGCAGTTGATATTCTAAGTAGTGAAAGGTGAATGTGAGTATGCAAATGTTTCCAAACACCAGGTAAGGTCAGATTCTGTTTCTGTTTGAATCCAGCTGAGCCCATGATCTGAGCAGAGATAAACTCCATCCGATGAGAACATACCACAGGACCACTCCCATGTGAAGCCATTCACCCGCAAAGACATGCAGACACATGTAGACAGGCATGCACACCGAGAGATGCGCACACAGACACGTGGCATGCACTCCTCCATGTTAAGAGTCCATTAACTATCTTTCTTAAGTTTTATATTTAGTTGTTTAAAAATAAGTATGTGATGGAGGCTTAGGGGAAGCTGGGGGGCGTGGGTAATGGATCAATACGATCAAGATACACTACATACATGTATGAAATCTTGGCTAACGAGGTCATGTACCTTGGAGGTGAACATACTGCTTCGGCCTCCCTGAAACATTCGGATCCCTGGCAGTCTAAATACGCATCCTTGCTCACAGACTTGGGCTCTCACTTTGTATCAAAGCTTCATGTTTGCAGCACAGACACCATTACAGAAACCTGTGCTTATGTCAGAGAAAGAATCAACAAATAAAATGGACAGAAGAGAGCACCCAAGACACACCCTTGGGGGAGCCAGCTCAAGGGAGGCCGCGCCCAAGCCCTGCAGCTCAGCTTCACTCCTGATCTTACAGGGATTGGTAAAGGCTGCCCTTTCTTTTTTAACTTGAGTATTAAAAGTGTCACAAATTTAAAAAAAAAAAAAACAAACTTTAATTTCTTATTTGTAGTTTTGTTTTGTTCTAAGGTAGAACACTGTAAGTACTAAAGAGGAGCAACTAGAAAGTCAAATTAAATGGAGCCTGGCAGTGTAGTGAAATTTACAATATTTTTAAACTAAAAACTGTTCATTCTACTCAATCAGTCATGTATAGAATCACGCACTCTTGGCAACAATGGATAAAGTGGCCACCTCAGCCCACGCCAGCTCCACCCACCTCAGCCCACGCCAGCTCCACCCACCTCAGCCCCAGCTCCACCCACCTCAGCCCACCCCAGCTCCACCCACCTCAG
>NW_022196905.1:157493439-157532287 GCF_008632895.1 Mastomys coucha | reverse complement strand
CACACCAGCTCCACCCACCTCAGCCCCAGCTCCACCCACCTCAGCCCACCCCAGCTACACCCAGCTCCACCCACCTCAGCCCACGCCAGCTCCACCCACCTCACCGGGCACACCTGCTAGGACTGCTGGCTGGCTCCAAGCTCATCTATCTGTGCCTGTGTTTCACCTTTTACACTCACAGCCCACGTTGAAACTATTGCGCTCTGTGGTGGGTGTGTAAGTACACAGACCCCAAGTGAGGCAGTATTCCTCAGCCAACTGGCCTGTCTGTGCTTTGCCCCACTGCTCCCTTCCAAGGGGGAGTCAAAAAATTTAATACAATCATATCCTCAGTTGGCTGTCACGCCTGCCAATCCTGATCTGCTGAGTATGTGGCTCTCCTAGGCTTCTGTTTCTGCCTTCATGGATCCTATTCACTGGCTACTAACTAACTTTTTAAGCAGGAGACACTCTCATTATGCCTGCATGTGTCCGGTAAGATGGTACAGCCACCTTACCAACAGCAAACATGCACATCGAGGAACACTGGCAGGGACATACTGGTCTCTGTCCAGGAACACTACAGGAACACTGGTCTCTGTGAACACCATCTATCTTTCCATTGCTGTGAAGTTAGTTCAAAAGAGCTAACCCCGCCTGTTTCTTCTATAACGTGTTTCGTCTGAAGAGGTCAAAAGTAACTATTCACACAAGAAATGTAGAGATTTTGTTCAAATCTATGTTGAAAACTAAACCTCCAAAGATTAACGCTGAGTGTGTATTCAGACAGGAAAGAAAAAACTATGGCTACAGAATAATGGCACCAAAGGCTCCAGGTTCCCAGAGCCCTGTGACGTCACGTGATAGAGCCGTTGCAGATGTGGTGACAGATCCTGAGACAGAGGTGACTCAGCCTAGAGTGTCCCTAGAGAACACGAGGGAACACATGACAGAAAGTCCCAGAATGTCCCAGACAGGATTGCAGACAGGATGTCCCAGAAGAGGAAAACACAGGAAACCAAGCCTTCGAGGACGAAGCAGCCCCACAGACACCTGGATTTCATCCATAAACACCAAACTGACATGACCTGCAGAATTGAGATACTAGCAGACTACATACTGATGAACACCAGAGGCTCACGGGAGTATCACAACAACGTCTGATGTAAGAGTTCCCTCTGCTGCCACCCCTCCCCCAAGAGGGGGGGATGTGGCAATGTCAAAGTCTCTGACCTCTCAACAGAAGTCACACGGGAAACACTGAGACACACAGCTGCAACACATCTGCAGGCCATGTCACCTCAGGCTGTGTCTAGAAAAACAAGGTGTTTTCCAAGGAACTGACCAGCTGTACCTGTGGCTATGTAAACTTGAAGTATAGATTAATGTAATGGTTGATAATACTTCCACCTTAGAGTAGAGAAAAAAATAGGTTATCTAAAAAAGTCAATGGAAGGAAACAGGACAGCGAGGGAAAATACAGGCTCCATTAGCAAACTAGAGAATGTCATTGCTCTGTCCCTAAGCAACAGCATGGTGGTAGGCAGCGGACAAAACTACTGGAAGTACCAGCAGAGACCCTGCTTTATATCTATGTATAAACATGAAAAGTCTGCAGATAGCAGAAGTTAGCTATGAGAGATGAATGTATATTTCTTGTGGGGTTTTTTCCCCCAAAGAAAGGCTTTTAAAATACAGCATTGAAGTCAGAAGTTGCAAACAGATTGCATGACTTATATGACATTATATATTAAGTATAAAAAATGATAAAGTGGAAATCCAATTACAATCGGAAAAGCAAAAAGAAAATGATAATAATCTTAGTAATGTTGAAATGAGCTAGAAGAACATTCTACAACTCACAGGCTGAAGAAGAGGAAAAGCAGACACGTCACTTTGGTGAACTCGGAAGCCTGGAAGATGGAACCTTACCACAAGTCACAGATGGACCAGAGGTCACAGACAGAGCCCAGGAGAAAGGCTACACTTCAGTCTTGGTTGGAGGACAATGGCTACACACATTTTTCTGGAAACTGTATGGAAATATACATGGAAAATCTTTTAAATTGCTATACTTTCTGAAATACTTAAAAGTGCAGAAGGAAGGGAATTTGTGGAGGGTCCTTTACGCCAGACTCAGACATCCACATGGGGGTCAGCGCGCAGTTGCAGTAGGTCCACACAATGGTGCGATTGATGGCTTTAAGATATCTTGATTCATTATGAAGAAGGGCTGGGGATATACTCAGCCGGTAGAATGCTTGCCTAGCATGCACAAGGTCCTGGAGGTTTGATCCCAGCACCACACATAATAGGCAGAGTGGTGCTTGCCAGAGATCTTATCACTTGTGAGGCTGAGGCAGGAGGATAAGTTTAAGGTTATCCTTTGAGGACAGATTTTGAAGCCAACCTAGGCCACATTAGAGCCTGTCTCAAAAAGCAAATGAATGAACAACAGAGGCTAGGAAGGTGGCTCGTTCAATAATATATGTGTTGTACAGCATGAAGGTCTGATTGTAGATCTCAAGCATCCATGCAAAAGTCAAGTGTGACAGTGAACATCTGTAACGTGGGGGTGCTGGGGGGCAGGGAGAGAGATGGGCATATCCACAGAGCTCTCTGGCCAGCCAGGCTAAACAACTGGTGAGCTCCAGGGTAAATGGGAGACCCTGTCTCAAAAATTAAGGTGGAGAGCAATCTAGGAAAATATCCAATTTCAACCTCTGACCTCTCAGGTACACACGTGTATACAACCACATCTGAACATGTGTTCACACTATATTCAACTCTCCCCCAAAAAACTTTTACAAGTTAATATAACAATATATGCTGTTAATTTCTCAAACATGTTATTGTGACAATTTTACTTATATAAACCAGTAAATATACAAATGGAAAGTTGCAGGCATAAATTTTTTTGCAACCTACTTTTACTAAGGGTTTTTAACCTCTCCTCTAGCCCACCACTCAGCAGAGGGAGTGGAAGAGAAAAGTTATTAGGGTACGGGGGAAGTGGACCATTTCAGTTCTTTAGGGGCGAGCTTGATCTTCTCGGGCAGCAGTTCAGTCCTGTAGCAAACATCAAATAGGACTCAGCAGCTGCAGACCAGTCCTCTAGGCAGGCAGACACCAAGCATGACTCAGCAGCTGCAGACCAGTCCTCTAGGCAGGCAGGCACCAAGTATGACTCAGCAGCTGCAGACCAGTCCTCTAGACAGGCAGACACCAAGTATGACTCAGCAGCTGCAGACCAGTCCTCTAGACAGGCAGGCACCAAGTATGACTCAGCAGCCACAGACCAGTCCTCTAGGCAGGCAGGCACCAAGTATGACTCAGCAGCTGCAGACCAGTCCTCTAGACAGGCAGGCACCAAGCATGACTCAGCAGCCACAGACCAGTCCTCTAGACAGGCAGGACCAAGCATGACTCAGCAGCTACAATCCAGTCCTTTCAGCAAGCAGACAGCAAGTATGACTCAGCAGCTGCAGACTAGTCCTTTCAGCAAGCAGACACCAAGCAGCTGTAGTTCAATCCCGAAGATACTGCCAGGCTCGCCAACCGGCCTAAAGCGAGGCCTCAGAAGCTGCAAGCTGCCACAGGAACCTCGTGAGCAGCTCTTGGGTGAGTTCCTCTCAATGGCAGTGTTAACACAAGTTCAACTCAACAATGCTATGTAAGGCGAACCAATACATGCATGTCCTTAGTGAAGAATAGCGAGGCAGAGCAAACCAAAGCTCAGTGCTCTTTTCCCAAGTAGGAAATGGGGTCATATTTATACTCCTTCATCACAAGTCCTTTCACATGTTTGCTATCTCAAAACATCCTTTCACCTGTGTCTGCTTCAGGAAAACATTCTCTCACGTGTCTGCTTTAGCAAGACATCCTTTCACCTGTGTGCCCCAGCCAAACATCATTTGACGTAACTGACTTTCCAAAGAAACTAGAAGTTTCCACTTGAGAAAGTAATCAGGATCCTCTAAATTCCACCTCTGAGCTTTTCTCATTGGATAACTTTTCTATGGTAAGACATATTAATTGTTTTTGTTTAGACTTTGTTTCTGAATAAAGATTTATTTCATTTTTATTTATGTGTGCATGTGTGTCTTTGTCAGTTTATGCCACATGCATGCAGGTACCTCTGAGGCCAGAAAGGAGTGAGTGGGAGATTCCCTAGAGATAGAGAAACAAGCGATTATGAGTGCCCTGACATGGGTACCAGGAACTGAACTCAGGTCCTCTGGAAGAGCCAAGTCCTCTTAACCCATGAGCCATCTCTCCAGACCGTGCTCAGATTCTTTTAAAAGACAAGTACCGTACAGACTCATAGTGAATTTTACAACTCTACAAGGCTTGCTCTGAGTCAGTGTGACGGAAGACACTTCTGCCTCTGACGGGCTCGTTGTTTCTAGACAAGCGTGTACTTTCCTAACTTGCTGCAGTGAGAACAACTGGAGTTGCTGGATTGTGACAGTGATGTTATTACTGCCCCATGCCTCGGAGGTCTTTGTGATAAAACAACGTAAATTTGAGGGTGGAAAAAGACGTGGAGCTATGGTCGGAGCTCGTCCTGTGAGGACATGAGAACACAATGGAGCTGGCTTTGCCGTCATCCAAAGGGAAGTGCTAACAGGCCTACTTTAGAACCTGGATTTCCACACGCTGACCCAGTACAGGTCATGTCTACATCCCCCATACCACACTGAGCTGCCAGAAGCCCCTGTCTATGTACTAGCTACAGCTGAGCCCGATAGGTTTCCCTTAGGAGATGCACAGGGAAAGCATGGCCAGTTTCTCCTGTTTAAGCCCTGCTTCCAAATCAGATATGGGAACAAAAAAGAAAACAACCAAGTTTGCCAAAGTTAAACACATTTTAAGAATCAGAGTATGCACTCTCAACCCCAACTTAAAAAAAAGATCCTAGCCGGACGGTGGTGGCACACGCCTTTAAACCCAGCACTTGGGAGGCAGAGGCAGGCGAATTTCTGAGTTCGAGGCCAGCCTGGTCTACAGAGTAAGTACCAGGACAGCCAGTGCTACACAGAGAAATCCTGTGTCGCGAAACAAACAAACAAACAAACAAACAAAAAAGACCCTTCCCACAATGAACATTGCACTCGTGGAACCTGAGTCTAGTGCATTCACACATTAGGCATAATAAATGAGTCCTGTTCAGCTGCTTTTCCTAGGCACGCTGATCCACAAACTCTACTCACACTTCCCTTGAAGACTAAACAACTTCATTTACAGAACAAATCGTTTCCTACATGGGGTTAGTTGGGACTGAACCTGTAGTCAATACTGAGACTCCTTTCTGTACTCCTCTCCTACTCTAAGGTGAGACAAATCTCAATGGTGTGAGCACAGCAGAGCTTACACACTGTCCTGACCCTCATGAGGACGTGGTGGTGATGCTATTGGCTGGGGTCTGCAGTAGAAGCTCACAAACATACTAATCCGCGCCCCCCATGAATGATTCAAAGACCCTCACTGCCCAAATGTGCATTTTAATTATAACCAATTTGAATGACACGCCTCTGCAATGGACTTGAGCATTTTATTTTCAGGTGGACATGTACTTCCTAACTTGCTGGAGTGAAGAGCTGGAACTGTTTGATGGACAGCGAGGGTATTACCGTCCTGTGTGCACACCTGCTACACTGTCATTTCCAGGGGGAAAGGATACCCAGGCATTGAAGATAAACCGTCCTCTGCAGGATTAGTTATTGCCTCATTTTCTCTATCTAGACCCAGGGAACACCTGAGCATCAGAGGTCCAGTTCTAGGGCATAAAACAATATGCCTTTGGCATTTCGTGCCTGGTAACTCTCTGCTTTCATGCCATCCTACGTACCACAGGCTGTCCCCTGGCATCCCTGGCCTCTGCCTATAAGACTCAGTAGCAATGTACTCGCTAGCTCGGGACTGCCAAGCACAAGCGGCGTAGCTAAGCTGCCTGGAGGCAAAGCTGCTACCGTTTAAGAATCACTGCAACAAGAAACAATTAACTGCCTCCTGATGCGATGCAAGATCTGGAGCCGTCCTGTCAGCAGCACTGAAACAGGTCCCCGCTAATGAGAAAGAACAAGAAGACTGTGTTTTTCTAAGAAAAAAAAAAAATCTAATGGGAAAGGTTGGCTAGACTCAGGGCAATGGAACACCTCCTCTCCTTCCTTAACTACATGCAGATGAGTGCGGCTGTAAAATAAGGGCGGGTCCTAAACTGGAAAAATAAGAATATACCATATGCCATCCAGTGAGCAAAATGAGTAGCGTCACCCTGAGACCAGAGAGCAGATGGAGTCACAGTAACTAAGTGAATCCCACATCCCAGAGCCTAGGTGGAGGCTGAGGGGGTGAGGCCCAGCAGCATCGTGGGGAATGAGAAGGCCTCCAGCAGATCCTAGCCCACGAAACCCAGAGAGCTGATACTGTTTCCAGGCAGCCTCGCCACCTCTCAGAGGTATTTATGGAAATACAAAAATATCCAGCACCCAACAAGGTAGAAAATCACAGATGCGTCCACAGAACTCGGGGCGCCTTTGGAAGAGAAACCAAGTCTCAACTCACGGAGAATGAATTAAAACAAAAGGCAGCAGGAGAAAGGGACAAATAAAGAGCAGAGCCAAGATCAGCTGGGCAGAGACTCTAAAATCAACGGAAACATCAGTGGGGCCAGAGCCGGTTCACAAATAGTTAGTAATCCTCAGAATAGTGAAAGAATGGAGAGAAGACCCAGCGGCCAGCACACAAAACTAAAGAGGCAGGGTCGTCCTCGGTGTCACTAAAGAGCAGACCCGGGGGACGTTGTAGGCAACCTCTCACTGACGATGTTTCTCGGAGGCCTGCCAATGTCTGCCCACCCTGGTCTTCCCAGCTAGAGGCCGGGATCTTGAGGGGACAGGCATGCCAGAAGATAACTTGCTATCAAGAAAGTCCTGAACACCAAAACCTGACGCACGTGTGCGTACTGTTCCTCGCAGACATTCCCATCATCTCCTGCTGGCTCTAACAGGAAATCTCCATCCTAAACGAGACCACAGGAAACAGGTCAACAATAGGTTGAGACTCCCATAGAGGGCCGTCCCAAAATGCTGCAGTAGTGGAGGTTGCCACCAGGCCATTCAGTGACCCTTGGAGGGGTGGGGGAGTGGGGTGTGGTAGCAGTTCTGTCCCAAGTCAGATTCCTATGGAGTGGTAAGAAGTGTTACAGAATGGACTTGTTTCTCCTTCAGCAGTAAGAAGGGACCTAGGAACCAAGAGGTAGACAGAATCTTCAATTTCCCGCCCCCAAACCCCACCCTGACACTCTGATATCCTGGATGCCTGGATATCTAAGTAGGAAGAACACTAAGGAAGATTCTGTACTTCAGTGAGTCCCACTGAAGGTCTAGTCACAGGTTACACAGGATACCGGGGTCACAAAAAAAAATAAACATGAACAAAAACAAAGTGGTTTTACCATCAAAGATAACCACATGCCTTTGAAAGAAAAACAAAAACAACAGACAAGCAGTACAATGGCAGCAGAGACCTCAGCCACCACAGCCCCCTGAAGCGTCTGCATGCTCTGCCGCAGCATCTGCATGCTCTGCCGTAGCATCTGCATGCTCTGCCCTAGCATCTGCATGCTCTGCCGCAGCATCTGCATGCTCTGCCCTAGCATCTGCATGCTCTGCCACACCTCTACTCATTCATGACCAATAAGCCAACATGTGTCCTGTTTCCCAGTGGATCACTGGCTATGCTCTCCTCTGCTCTAAGTCCTGGGGTTCCAGAGCCAGAGCAGCAGACCAGGCAAAGGAAGGTGAGCCTGCCCCCCTAAGCCTTTACTAGGACGTAGAGTAGAATCAGTACCACTTGGGAGGCATGCTTGAAGTCAAAGGATCTCACTTGAAAGTCTGAGGACGAAAGAAAGGGGTGGGGAGATACACTCCCTTCGGTATCTCCCAGCCACCGCGCCCCAAGCTTCTTTGGCACTTATTTATTCTTCTTATATTCATCTCTATCCCACTGAGGGCTCCCCCATACAGCCTTTAAGCCCTTTCACAGGGTACAGTAAAAAATAAGTGTAAACAACAGAAAAGTTTTCCAGCCTTTCTGGCAGCTGGAGGCAGGCATCAACTGTACATTCTGCCCCCTACCCCACCCCGCCCCGCCCCACCCCACTCCACCAACATGGCTTCCCTCTGTGTAATCCAGTCCAGGACTAAGCTCTGTGCTGAGTTCCTTTATCTGATGTGAGATGCACAGAACCCCGGTTTCTCTCTAATGAATTCCCGTGAGCTCCTTTTCTGGCTAAACCAGCTGATGACTTTTCTTAAGTATTACAAGTCTTTCTTTCTTTTAAATTAATTATTTTTTATCTACATCCCTAGTGTTGCCCCTTCCTGTTCTCCCCTTGCAGAGTACTTCCCCATCCCCCCCCCTTGCCTTCCAGTCTGAGAGGGTACCCCCCATACCCCCCACAACCCTCTACAGGATTAGGCACATCCTCTCCCACTGAAGCCAGACAAGGCAGCCCTCTGCTACATATGTGCTAGGGGCCACAGACCTTTATTAATGTACCTCTGTGTGTCTGGCAAAACACTGCCCTGACACTCCTGGAGAGGTTGGGCACACTATGCTGCCATTACTGACCACCTTGGCTCACCAGTTCCTCTCCAGTTGCCTAGGGTCCTTGAGCAGCTGAATTTTAAGCCATCACTTTTTACATCAATCCTGAGACACAGGCACTGTCACAGTAGTGAGGAATGGCTGGAGAATAAACAAACACAGAAAGTAAGGGAGAAATTGAGAGATGACACAGTACCTGAGCCGTCCCCATTATGGCTGGCAGGGTGCAGGCTGGGGTTCGCAAGCAGCTGGGAAATCACGTGGTACTATGGCCGGGCCTCAGATGGTGGGGAAGCCTAAGATGAGGAACGGATAGAAAGGGGGAAAATGATAAAAAAGGGTAAGCAACCTCCCCCAGGGGGAAACACATGGAGTACACAATAAAAGTAACCAACTCGGCAATCAGTAGATTGAGAACAACAATAGGGACTTGCCACACTAAGGGCACACAGCATGGGCCGTTGTGAAAAATATCTCAATTTTAAAGCAAGGTTTGAAATGATAAATGGGTTTAACAACTTCAAAATATTAAACCAGAGAGAAAAAGAAAAACTACACTGTAAGTCAAGATATGTAACTCCTTTCTGAAACTTGGTGATTAAACCAGATTTGTGAATCAGCCCACAGGCCAGGCCCACTGTGAGGCAGAAGTAGCATCAAATATTAAACATTTAAATGGGGTTACAACCCCAGACAACACTGAAGATTGCACTGATTTTAAAATAAGTGCTAATCCATGTATTTGGTAGATTTTAAAACTCCTTAATGTTTTCATTCCTTGCATATTAAACACATAAAATCACCATTGCACCAAGTACGAACTAGGTGGCATAGGAACTTTGGCTCCATAATATCATACTAGAAAACACAATGCTCTCTGTCTCACTGAGCTGGCACAATCACAAAACACTCTCCTACGTGTACTTGATGTGACCCTTAAACATCACAATCATGACACAATAATGCCCTGAATAGTATTTATGCATACTGCACAGTGTACAATGTCTTCTGAAAATGATTTTGCAACCTAAATCTTGGACAAATATGTTTGCTGATGAGCTACCAATGCCAAGGAAATACTCTTAAATGCACAATGCTAATAAGCTAAGGATATGAATTTTTAAACAAGTATATTTGGGGCATGTTCATTACATAATAAAATACAAACTCAAGAGTCAACTTCACGCATTTCTCATGACCAGTTAACACAAACCTTTGGTGGCTATCCACCCAAGCAGATTCAAGTATAGACATCAGCCAGCACAGCCTTCAGAGTGGATGTTCACTTGTCCATCCACACTTCTCCACGGTTGTGAAAACAGAAGTACTTGGTGGTTTGGTTTTCCTTGTACTAAGTAATTGTGGGTCACAGTTGGGCTGGGAAGATGTTTCAGTGAGTAACACATTTACTGCACCAGAGTGAGCACTTGAGCTAGGATTCCCCAGAAGCCGCACAAAGCTAAATATGGTATCATGTGTCTATAATACTAGCACTCCTATAGTGAGATGGGAAACAGAGATGGGCAAATCTCTGGAGGCTTATGGGCCAGCTAGTTTGCATATGCAGTGACCAACAAAAGGCCCTGTCTCAATGTAGAAGGTAAAGACCAAATCCTGAGGTTGTGTGTGACCTTCACACATGCTCCATGCATGCTTGCACTAATATAAACATACACATGAGTGTGCATGAAAGTAGTTCCATAGAAAGTTGGTAATCGATCTACCCCAAGGCCCAGCTATACTCAAAGGATGCTTCATCCTACCATAAGGGCACTTGCTCAGTTCTGTCATAATAGCCAGAAACTGGAAACAACCTGGACACCCCTCAGCTGAAGAATGGATAAAGAATATGTGGAACATTTACACAATGCAAGCATTACTTAGCTATTTTAAAGTGACGTCATGAAATTTTCAGGCAAATGGATGAAGCTAGAAAAAAAATCATCCTGAGTGAGGTAACCCAGAACCAGGACAAACGTTATGTACTCACAAGTGGATACTAGCTGCAAAGTAAAGGATGATCATGCTACAGTCCACAGACTCAGAGAGCCTAAGTAATGAGGGCTGATTAGGGGGACACAAGGATCTCCCTGGGAAGGGGAAATAGATTTCCCAGGTTGACTGGGCATGGGTGTGGATTGGAACTGGAAGGATCATGTGGGAGAGGGATGGAGAGAAAACTGGGAGAGGTGACTGGAATTTGGGGACATTTATGGAGTGATGTGGAAGCACAGTACAATAGTAAGTCCCTGGAACTTATGAGGGTGACCCTAGCAAAGACTTCTAGTACCAGAGGATATGGACCCTGAACCTGCCATCTTCTATAATCAGGCAAGGCTTCCAGTGGCGGAACTGTACATCAACCCAGCCACAAAACCTTTGACCTACAATTTGTCCTGCCTACAAGATGTGCTGGGGTAAAGGTGACACAGAACTTCTGGAAGTGGCATAAATGACTGATCCAATTTGAGGCACACACCATGAGGGAGCCCATGTACAACACTGCCTGGATGGCCAGAAACAGGAAGCTGAATTGCCAAGTGACCTAGGGTAGAACCAAACACGAGTGGGGGAAAACATTTAACAGAAAGATTCCTAATGATTGTTATACTTGGAGACCTGCACCTGGACCAACCATCATCGGAGAGGCTCACTCAGCAACTCACAAGAGCAGGTGCAGAGACCCAGGGCCAAACATTAGGCTGAGCCTGGGGAATCCCATAGAAGAGGGCAAAGAAGGATCGTAGGAGCCAGAGGGTGGAGGACACCATGAGAATATGGCCCACAGAATCAACTACGCAGGGCTCATAGAGGTTCACAGAAACCAAAGCGACAGTCACAGGGCCTGTATGGATCTGTGCTCGGTCCTCTGCATATATGTTGTGGTTGGAGCTCGTGTGGGACTCCTAACAGTAGGGGAGGAAAGCTGTCTCTGACCCTTTTCCCTCTACTGGGTTGGCTCCCCCAGTCTATACAGATGGGCTTGCACCTAGTCTTATTATCTCTTTTTGCTGTGTTTGTTGATACCCCTGGAAGACCTGCTCTTTTCTGAAAGGACACAGAGCAAGACTGGATCTGAGGTAAAGGAGAAGTCAGAGAAGTGAAGTAACTGTAGTCAGAATGCAGTGTATGAGAGAAGAATTTTAAAAAAGAAAAGTTTTCATTTTAAGTCATTACTGACTTATTTTATCTATGCATTTAAGTAGCATTTCTAATAAGATACATTTTTAGAATAGTTCAAAATACATATGTATGTAAATTCAGTGTATTGAAAGTTAGTAATAAATTGGCCACAATTCATATGAAATTTTTTCTTTAATGATTGTATATAATATACATACATTTTTGAGTTGTGAATTAGAAACTAATTCTATTTCTCTCCAATAGACAATTACCCCAGAAAATTTACTGAATAATCTACTTTCCTAATTTGAAAGTGATATCCTTATAAAAACATTCGTACACAGATTATTGCCTGTAGCATTTGTTTCTCCTAGCACTGAACCCACAACTTAGGTTTTCTTTAAAAACTCTTTGTTATCAAACAGTCTTGCTAGGACTTCAAGTACTATATTGAAGAGATAGGGACAGAGTTGGCAGCCTTGTCTTGTCCCTGATTTGTGTGGGATTGCTTTAGGTTTCTCTACATTTAATTTGATGTTGGCAACTGGCTTGCTGTATAGTGCCTTTATATTGTTATGCACCTTATCCCTGATGTCACCAACACTTTAAATATGAAGGAGTGTTGGATTTTGTCAAAGGTCTTTTCAAAAAGCATCTAATGAGATGATCACGTGTCTTTTTTCTTTCTGTTGGCTTATGTGGTGGATTACGTTGATACATTTTCATATATTGAACCACCCCCTGCATCCCTGAGCTAAAGCCTACTTGACCATGATAGTTGATGTCTTTGATGTGTCCTTGGATTCAGTTTGTATTTTATTATTTTTGCATCAATGTTCAAAAGGGAAATTGGTCTAAAATTCTCTTTCTTTGTTGAGTCTTTGTGTGGTTTAGATATCAAGATGAATGTAGCCTTATAGAATAAGTTTGGTAATGTTCCTTCTGTTTTCATTTTGTGGAATAGTTTGAGGAGTATTGGCATTAGCCCTTCTTTGAAAGTCTGGTAGAATTCTGTACTCTAACCATCTGGCCCTAGGATTATTTTTGGTTGGGAGACTTTTAATGACGGCTTGTATTTCCTTAGGGGTTATAGGACTATTTAGATATTTACCTGATCTTGATTAAACTTTGGTATCTGTCTAGAAAATCATTCATTTTTGATTAGATGTTTCAGTTTTGTGTGGTATAGGCTTTTGAAGTAACACTTAATGATTCTTTGAATTTCCTTAGCATCCATTGTTATGTCTCCCTTTTCATTTCTGATTTTATTAATTTGGATACTGTTTCTCTGTCTTGTAGTTTGTTTGGCTAAGGGTTTGTCTATCATGTAGATTTTCTCAAAAGAATAAAAATAAAACCCAAAAAACAAAACACGGCTCTTTGTTTTTCTGACTCTTTGTTTCTACTTGATTGATTTCAGCCCTGAGCTAGATTATTTCTTCCCATCTACCCTTCTTACGTGTTTTTGCTTTGTTTTTCTAGAGATTTCAGGTGTACTCTTTTTTAACTGCTAGTATGAGAACTCTCCCATTTTTTTATGAAAGCACTTTGTGGCAAGGGGAGCACTCCTCCACTTCTGGTGGGAGTACAAACTGGTACAACCACTCTGGAAATCAGTTTGGCAGTTTCTCAGAACATTGGGAATAGTTCTACCTCAAGATCCAGCTATACCACTCCTGGGCATATACCCAAAAGATGCTCCACCATACAAGGACATTTGCTCCACTGTGTAAATAGCAGCTTAATTAGTAATAGCCAGGAAACTGGAAATAACCCAGATGTCCCTCAACCAAAGAATGGATTAAAAAAAAAATGTTGCTCATTTATACAATGGAATTCTACTCCCCTTTTAAAAACAAGGACATTCAGGCAAGTGGATGGAACTAGAAAATATCACCTTGAGTGAGGTAACCCAGCCCTAAAGTAAAGAACTTGTACTGTATGTACTCACTTATAAGTGGATATTAGTCATAAAGTACAGGATAACCATGCTGCAACCCACAGACCCGAAGAAGCCAAATAACAAGGAAGGCCCAAGGCAGGATGCTTGAATCTCACTCAGAAGGAGAAATAAGATAGACAACCAGGGTGGGTGGAAGGAGGGAACTGCAGGGTGGGGGAGGGAGGATCAGGTGTGGGAAAAGTAAGGGAGAAAGGGCCAGGACAGTGAAGGAAAATGGCACAGGCATCTCTATGATGTGCCAGAGACCTGGGATGGAGGAGACTCCAGGGAGTCTATGAGGTGAGTCTAGCTGAGACTTCTAGCAGTGAGTGCCTGAAGTGGCCACTTCCTATAGCCAGGCAGGACTCCCAGTTGAGGGATAAGGACACCAACCCACTCACAAAGCCTTCTACTCAAAATGTGTCCTGCAGGGACAAGATGTGCAGGGACAAAGATGGAGTAGATGGAGGGAATGGCTAACCAATGACTGCCTCAACTTGAAACCCATTCCATGGGCAAGAGCAATCCCTGACACTATTAACGATACTCCATTAGGCTTGCAGCCAGGAGCCTAGCATAACTGTGCTCTGAGAGGCTCCACCCAGGAGCCAATGGAAACAGATGCAGAGATCCACTGGCAAACATTAGATGGAGCTGGAGGAGTTTTATGGGAAAGTTGGGGGAAGGACTTATGAGCCCAAAGAGGACAGGGACTCCACAGGAAGACCAACAGAGTCAACTGACCTGGACCCTTGGGGGCTCCCAGAGGCCGAACCACCAACCAAGAGCAAGCATGGACTGGACCCAGGCTCCCCACACATATAGGTGTACCTTGGCCTACATGCGGGACTCTGACAACTGGAGTGGGGGCTGTCCCTGAATTTGTTGCCTGTCTATGGACCCCATTCCCCTATCTGGAACACATTGTCTGGCCTCAGTGGAAGAGGATGCAGGCCTAGTACTGCAGTGACTAGATGTGCCTGGGGGGTGGGGGTGGGGTTCCATCTTGTCAGAGGAGAAAGGAAAGGGGCCTGTATGAGGGAGACCAGGAGGGGTAGAGTTTTGATCGGAATGTAAAGTGAATACATAAGTTAATTAATTAAAACAAAATCTTGCAAGGTTATTCTCATGACTCTGCTTTATCCCTTCTTCAAGTCCCCTCTTAACCACTTTCAGTGTTCCTCCAAACAGGAAAGTAATCTGCTGTGAATCAATCAACGCAGATGCACATGTGCATTTACACATGCAGACAGAAGAACTCTGCTCAGAACTAACATGCCTCCACAGCGCATTGCCACTTAAACACCTCTCCACACAAAGGACTGGCCATAGTTTATGTCCCTCCCAAGTGATCAAGGTTCCCCTCCTCATGACAAGGCGTTTTGTGGGGCAATAGTTTCTAACATGGGGCCCACTTTTTCATTACCTTATCATGTGCAATACCATCAGTAATATTTATCTGGTGATACAGTATTTATTTATCAACATTCCTATTTATCAAATAGATTTTATATAGACTTCTACCTTCTATTTGATTACTAATGCCCAATCTCACATATTTTCCCAAAATGATACCTGCACTGGGATCATAGGGGTTGCAGAAACAGTCCTGGATTTCTCAGGCACTCCACAGCAGTGCTAAACTCCCCTCTAGACTCCAGTCTGTGTCAGAGACACTTTCTATAATCTGTCAGATGCTACATCCATTTATATAATTACATTCATTTGAAATGTTTATCAGAAGTGGCTGTTACACTGTATCAAGGTCTTCCATTATCTTTTAATATAACTATGATTTTTTTGTTCACTACTCTGCTCACTTCATGCATTATTACAACCAAGATCTTACTACTGAAGTCATGCTTCATTTATAAAGCAAAGCCTGCTTGCTCATATTTTACATCTAGGTAGACTGAATTGGATCTTATTTTTAAAGTATTATCTATAATCTTAAGTGAGAAGATCCTTTTCTGCTACATTAACCCAGTTTTGAAATAACTAAAAGACAGTGGTGTTTACTACTTAAGGAAAGTTTAAATAACATAAAATTATCAGTTCACAAAGTTACACATAGAATGTATGGAACACAAAGCAGCGGTTTTTATAAGCAAACCGATGAGAAGCCATATCTCTGCCTACGGCCTATTAATGAGAGCTACCATTGGTGATGCTCATCATTCAAGCTCATCAAGAAGCCAACCATCTCACTTGGACTTTCAAATGTCTTACAAAAATAAATCCCTACAAATTTTCTTAAGGCCTGGTAAAATTCCTACAGACTTTGCTCTGTTTGTCTAATCCAGTCTGGGGATTCTCTGCAGCCGTGGGCGACCGGAAGTTATTTCTTTAGTGATTTGAATTGGTGTGGTTTTCCAGGCGTCCGTCATCGTCATCTTAGAACATCATTTCTTGTGATGCTCCCATGTTTTGAGAGTAAGAAAAGAAAGTCTCCAATGAGTTTGTAAACATATGAACATGCATTCAAAAGCACCATTGAACAAACTCACTATAGTTAAATAGCAATTTTACTAAAGGTATATGTGGTGATTTCAATATGCTGGGTCTATTAGGAGGTGTGATCTTGCTGGAGTAGGTGTGGCCTTGTTAGAGGAAATGTGTCACTGGGTGTGGGGAGGGGCTTTGAGAGAACTTCCTCCTAGCTGCCTCAGGATACCAGTCTTCTCCTGGCTGCCTTTGGATCAAGGTGTACAGAACTCTTGGCTCCTCCAGCCTGCCTGGATGCTGCCATGCTTCCTGCCTTGATGATAATGGACTGAACCTCTGAACAGCCAGACCCAATTAAATGTTGTCCCTTAAAAGAGTTACCTTGGTCATAGTGTCTGTTCACAGCAACAAAACCCTAAGACAGATGTTGGTACAAGGGACTGGGGTATTGCTGTGATAGGCCTGACCATATTTCAGTTTGGAAGAATATGGATTTGGGAAGCCATGGAATGCTTTAAGTGAGGCTTAATGGACCATCCTAGTAGGAATGTGGAAGACAGTGGTGCTGAGGGAGATTCGAACACTGAAGATTATTCTTATGATGTTTATGTGAAGAATGTTGCTGCTTTCTACCCTTGTCTGAAAGCTAAGATAAGGAGATTTCCATTAATTAATTGCACTGACAAAGGAATCTCAGTAAAGCCCAACATAGACTTTGTTCTCTGGTTTACTCTTATGAAGTGTTTGGATCAAGCACAGCAAGCTTAAAAAGTAAAAATACAAAATGTATGGTTCAAGTAATAAAAGAGCACCAGGAAGTGCAATGGAGCTGAATCCTGTGTTCCAGGAGATAAACAGATTAGGGGAGTGGCGACTTTGGGGCAACATCCTACCCAGCTAAGCTTATTGTTTATGTATTTGCAATTGAACAAGGATAGTTATATCATGTTACACATTATTATTATTCGGTTATTGTTTTCATTTGGACTTTTAATCTGGAATGAACCATAATCCAGGTCTTGAGGAGTACTGGCTATGAAAAGCTTAGGTCCAGGCATGGTGGTACACACCTTTAATCCCGGAGATAGAGGAAAGCAGATCTCTGAGTTCAAGACCAGCCTGGTACAGAGTGCCTTTAATCCCAGCATTCAGGGATGCATTCAGAGCCATGCAGATCTCTGAGTTCAAGGTCAGTCTATAGAGAAAGTTCCAGGACAGCCAAGCTTAGGCGAAGAGTTGGAAAACAGAAAGCTGGTGATAATGTAATAAAACAAGGGGACCATGTTCCAGCCCCAGCAAGCAGCAGAACTCAGCAGCTTTGGCCACATGGCTCTGGATTTAGAGTCCAGAGTAGAAGGGACTACGGGGACAATTGATGCTGGTGAGCTGAAGCTAAGAAGTCAGCAGTGATTAAGAAGAGATGAGCATCATTGAGGTGACATCTTCTGGGATGTGTTTTCTGAGAGCACAAAAAAGCCATGTTCCAGAGATAGCCAAGGTTGTACCTTGTGCTGCAACTGAACTTGGTAATGTGTAAGAATCACCAGGTGGTACTTGATTTGAAGATATGAAGGGGTCATGGAAAGCAGCTGAGGCTTGGTACTATGAGAGGCCAGGGAAGACCATGGGTGAAGGTTCAGCCTTTGCTGCAGTTACAATGGTGCAGGATTGATGGGGTTATATGAAGGAGTTGAGGTTTGGTATCATTAAGAGAGCCTGAGAGGCTATTGGTGAAGCCTAGTTCTACTGGAAGACTATAGCAAATTGGAGCTGCCAGTACCATAGGATGACCACCAAGAACAGCAGCAGCAGCAGTGGAATGGATCCACCTGAGCTTAGAGTGCTACAGAGGGCAGAGCTGGAAAAGTGACCCAAACCCTTTGGAGGAACTCAGAAGATCATGTGTGGATCCCAGACATTGGAATAAGAAGGAATAAAGCTGAAGTTGCCTTGGAGACCCCAAGATGTTAGAGATGTCAGAGCCATGGGATACCTGCTGAGAAAAGCTGTTAACAGGGAGTTGGTATGAGACCAAGAGAACAAACTTTGTTGCTGCTGAATGCCAGATCTGCCAACAGCAGTCAACAAGGATGAAAGGAATTGGAGATCTGAAGAGTGCTTTGACATCAGACTTGTAGACATGGAGTTTGGAGTTTGGAGTTTGCCCATCTGGTTTTCAGTCTTGCTTTGATCCAACATTTCCTCATTATGATGTTTTGGAATGGTAATGTATATCCTGTGCCATGATATGCTGGAAGTGTGTGACCTGCTTTTTTGATACTGATTTTAAAGGGGATTACAGTTAAGAGATTCCATGAATCTCAGGAGAGACTTTGAACTTTAGAATTCTAAACATTGTTGAGGCTGTGATAGACTATGGGGACTTTGGAAGTTGGATTAAATGTATTTTGCATTATGCTATAGCTAGGCATGGCTCTCAAGGTCATGGAGGAAGTCAGTAAGAGCATCAAGCTCCGGCATCAACATCCTGGTCTCCTGGAGACCTTGTGCATCTGTGCTCCCAAGAGCCACGTCCTCATGATGAGCCTCCAGGGCGTGGAATGTGGTGACTTTAATATACTTGGTCCAGGAAGTGGCACTATTAGGAGGTTTAGCCTTGCTGGAGTGGGTGTGGCCTTGTTGGAGGAAGTGTGTCACTGGGGGGTGAGCTTTGAGAGAGCTTCTTCCTAACTAACTGAGGAAGCCAGTCTTCTCCTGGCTGCCTTTGGATCAAGATGTAGAACTCTTGGCTCCTCCAGCACTATGCCTGCCTGGACACTGCTGTGCTTCCTGCCTTGATGGTAATGGACTGAACCTCTGAACAGTAAGCCAGCCCCAATTAAATGTTGTCCCTTATAAGAGTTGCCTTGGTCATGGTGTCTGTTCACAGCAACAAAACCATAACTGAGACAGTTTATTAGCATGGCCACTTGAATTCAGTAGTCCTATGCTCCAAAGCTGGCCATCACAATGTTGATCTGACTTGGCAACTCCATTCTTCCTATGTGCTGATTACTGTTAACCCAACTTTACCATACTACTAGTGCAAGGCTCTGTAGCCAACTTAATTCCATTTGTTATCTGTCTTATTCAATTGTGGCTTGCTATTCTGTAGCTATTGATTTTACTGAAGTATGCTGAGCATTCAATTATTGGCAATAGAATCATTCTCCGGTGACCCTGTGTCTCAAATGATAAGAGACTTCTCTGCCCTGTTCCTTCCACTGCTAAAAATGATATTTCCCAGAGGAATAACTAGTGACAAGTTGCTGGAAGACTGGGAGAGAAGATGTCCTCTGAGGACACTAGAAGACAGAGGCTTCCCACGGCAGCCACCACTAAGTTCGGGCCTCTCATGTCTTCACATGGGATGAACCACACAATGTCATGGGGAAGACAGCGGGAGCATCAAGCTCCAGCATCAATATCCTGGTCTCCTGGAGACCTCATACAGATCTCCAGCATCTTTGCTCCCAAGAGCCATCTCCTCATGATGAGCCTCCCTTCCACCTTTGTTCTCTCAACAGATACAGAAACAGATGTGCATCCTATTCACCACAGTCCTTTGGGGAACCTTGATTGTCAAAGACATTGGCAGACATCTGGAGAAATCGCTCCCTGTGGCCCTTCCAGATCCCTTACTTGGGATCAAGTGTTATTGATAGAAAAAAAAAAACAAACAAACTCAAACTCTTTGGGAATGTTAAGTTGATTAGCTAGCTTCATAACTGCCAAAGCCCAGGGCATCTGATTCAGTCACTCCCCAATGCTGCTGGGTTGTTCCCTCTTCTTCCCATTGATGGTCCTCAACTGGATGTCAATCACACCCCTGGTATCAGGAGGACTGGCCAGGATTCTCATGATTTTTTTTTTTTTTTTTTTTTTTTTTTTTTTTTTTTTTTTTTTTTTGTCTTCCAGAAAGTGTAATTGTGGAATTCACATTATCTGGAATTGAAATTGTCCTGAGGAGAAGATTCCTTGTCTGTCCCATGTCAAAGGTCTGCACCCAGGACAAACCAGTACATGCCATCCAGTACATGCCAGATGGTGCAGCCAGCATCCTCCAAAGTGCCAGGCAGTATGGGTACTGTGGTCTAACTAACTGTGGACAACCCAACAGTCATAAGGGCATCCCTGAGGAAGCAGGAGGGGTCTCAGGAGATTCTACTTGCTTCAAATTGACAGGTCAAACAGCCATAGACAGCACTCACTAATACCCCCAACTGTGAAGAAGGACAAAGATTACCTCATGGTTTACACTGAAAAATGTGTCTCTAATTACTAAACTACACCATCAAATATGGGAACCATTAGGAATTGAGCTCAGGCACCTGCTAGCACAGTAAAAGAATTCCCACAGTGACATGAGGATATTGACTCCCACAGTGACATGAGGATTTTGACTCCCAAGTGCTAGTGACTATTTTTCTTCCTCTTCTGTCCACAATTTTAAAAGCCATTGATAAACAAATTGGACAAGAAAACTCAATTATGCCCCTTTGCAGTTGATTATCCTATTGAAAATCCCAATGTGACTCAGCAAACAAAGGTTAGGAAAAATTACAGGATGTCATGTGCCATAAATACTAATTATAGAAAAACAATTTAGAGTGCAATGAAGTTTTCATTTATAAAACATACTTCAAAAACAAGAGGTGTCAACAAGCCTTGTGTGAAATACAGTCATAAGGGATTGGCCATCTACCTCTTCATCTTGGTGATTGTCTCAGAGGTGATTCGCTGCCATTAGCAAAGATGTGTAATGGTATACACCAGATTGGCTATGCTATATTTTGCCAAATATTCTAATTAATGACTAAAAAGATAATAAATTGCATTTCAGTGAAACATGAATTTGAACAAAATCAAATTCTCAAGTGAAATAATTAGTGTAACTGGAGGGATTAGCAAACAGGGGTGCACTAAGGAAATGAAGGCAGAGGTGATGATCAGATGCAAGTTCCCGGTGGGAAATCTACATAGTTCACAGAGAAAGTAAGGCATAGCTAACATCATGGGTCCTATGGATCCTGAAAAGAGCAGTAAAAGAGGTGTGGGAGAGCAGTTAGGGCTGCAGTTCCACACTCCACACTGATCCTTCCACGAACGAGTATCTCCACATTGACTATGTCAGCTGTGAGCCAGTCCCAGACCCAGGACTTCAGGACATCATGAGCCAGGCATGGCAGCTCTGGGGGCTCTGAAGCAAGCCAGATAGATATCAGCAGTGCTCCTGGATGACTCACTCTCAGGGTACAAGGCAGACAAAGGAATACAGACAGCTACCCTAGAGCACCCACAGAGCTGTGGAATCTCCCACTCCTCGGGAGAGGTAAGGACCATTCACACAAGCACCTAGTCTCTTACTGAGGAGATATGGCCACAAAATTTCAGCCTGTTTTCTTTGTTTTGTTTTTTGTTTGTTTGTTTGTTTTTGTTGTTGTTGTTGTTGTTTTGGTTTTTCGAGACAGGGTTTCTCTGTGTAGCCCTGGCTATCCAGGAACTCACTCTGTAGACCAGGCTGGCCTCGAACTCAGAAATCTGCCTGCCTCTGCCTCCCAAGTGCTGGGGTTAAAGGCGTGTGCCACCACTGCCCGATCAGCCCGTTTTCTTTAACTTCAGTCAAGTTGACTTCTACTAGAAACCAATTTTTATGATAAAAAGGAGATATTTCATTCCCCCTTGCCCTCTGGCCCAATGCCATGTCATCAAGAAACCACCCTGAACTAAGTCAAGCCAAGAGTGCCTGACATATTAGGGCTACATGAAGTAGCTGTGACAGACTGTGAGGGATAGAGAGGGAGAGGAACAGACAGAGATGGAGACACACAAGGAAACAGACAGGAAGAGGTACACAGATGGCAGAGAGGAACGGACAGAGATGGAGACACACAGGGAAACAGACAGGAAGAGGTACACAGATGGGATGGGAGTTACGGGCTCACCTCCGGAAGTCACTAGGGACAGCTCTTTATCAACAAAAATTGTCATGAAAATACATGTTCTAAGTAAAGGCCAACAGATTGATCAAAATTTCAAACAGAGAAACCCTGGAAGCCTGCTCCAGCAAACTGCCAAGGACCAGGGCAAGCAGCCCCTCTAACACGGACCGCCTGCAACCCCTTCCAGCCCAGGAAACCCCCACTCAGCCTGGCCCAGAGACCAAAGACCAGAGAGCAGGAAAGCAGCCTCTCTACCCTGAATGCCTCCCTTTCTTCCCCAGCTTCTAGACCATCTTTATCCTCTAGCAGCCCAGCTAAGCAGATCTGATAAAGGAAACCCCTCATCCCAGACCACCTCTGTGCCTGTCATTCTTCCCCAGGCCAGCCAGTCTGACAGCCACCTCCAGCCTTGTGGGCTGAAAGCACATAGCAAAAACCCCAGATGTCCAGGCCTCACTGGAAAAGCAAAAGCAATATGAAAAACTAAAACAATACCCCCCAAAAGTGCCAATCCCATAGTAATAACCCTCAATGACAAGATGAAATTCAAGATACCGAATTCAATAGAACAATTATAAATCTGTTCAGAGAATTTATAGAGGACGTGAACAAACACATGTATGAGCTGAGAGAGAGGCAGAAATAAACTTATTAAATCCTAAGGAAACACAAACAGCTATATGAAATGAAGATAATTCACAGTATGAAATAAACAAATACTGAAGGAAAATATTAAAAATATTGAATATAGCTTGAATATATTAAATAATATATTAATACAACATTAATATTTGTTGATATATTATATATTATATGCTATATTATATAAAATATAACATATGATATGCATTTATATATAACACAGTATAATATACTCATTACATATTATATTGTATATATGTAATATACAATAATGATATAAATATAATACTATATTGAATATATTTTGACTATATTGAATAAATATGAAAATATTGAAAAATATTAAAGAAAAAAATTTCAATTTTTTTGATAAGAAGATCACTGGAAATTCTCACCAACAGAATACATTGTGAAGAAAACAATGTCAGGGCTTGAAAAACAAGGTAGAGGAGTTGGCTGAGTCAGTCACGGAAGATAATTCCTTTTTAAAACACACATTTGGGAGCTTCGGAATACCATGAAAAGACCAAATCGAGGAATTATGGACAGAAGAAGAAGAGAAGAGATCCAAGCCAAAAACAGAAAATATTTTCAATAAAATCATAAAGAATACTTCCTAAATTTTGAGAAAGTGGTCCATACAGGTATAAGAGACCTCCAGAACACTGGAAAGGCAGGACTAGGAACAAGAGGTCCTGTGATGGGTTATAGTCAAACACACTAAAACCAGAACGCTGTAAGCTACAAGAGAGAAAGGCTAAGTCACACAGAAAGGCCACGGCTAACAATCCAGAATGTTATACCCAGCAAATCTATCTTTTATAAAAGAAGAAACAATAAGAAAGCTTTCATGATAAAACACAGAGCAAAGGAAATATGACTACTCAGAGGGCTCTACAGAGAGCTTACTGAGGAAATGCTTCAGACTTAACAAAGGACTAGACATGACCACAGAGGCCAGTCAGAGAGGGATAAACAATACCAAGGCAGTTAACCAAAAGATGGCTCAGAAAACACCACAAATCTTCAACACAACATGTGTCACTAATAACCCTGATACTAATTGTCTCGATGCCCAGAAGAGGAAACAGACTAACAGATTAGATTGGAAAGCAGCGTCCACCTTGCTGGATTTGGGAGGAATGTGGAAGACTTTGGAACTTTGATCTACACACACGAATGCTGCGAGCTGAGCTTAGTGACCACTCTAGTAGAAGCCTGGAATACAGTAGGGCTGAGAGAAATGCAGATGGTAGAGGCCCCATTCTTGAGGTTTCAGAGGGAAGCAAGGACTCTAATAGCAACTAGGCTAGAGGCCACCTTGTGAGAATTTGGCAAAGATTTTGGCAATCTTCTGTGTGTTTTGAGATCTCCCCTGAGGCAAGGTTTTTACCTCTATGGTCGGGTTAAAAAAAAAAAAAAAAAAAAAAAACATAATTGACCAACTTATTTGGTAAAGGAAATTTCAAGACAATATAACATTGAATCTTTGGCATAGTTATTACTGATAACTGTCATGCAGCTCTACATTTAAAAAGAGGTCAAAGGGACAAAAAGAAACGCAAGATATACAGTCTGCAGAAGAAAAGAGTATTGAGACTCAATGTCACTGACAAGACCTATGCTGAAAGAGAAGCTGCCATTGCTCAAGAGAGAGGTGCCTTTAAGAGCATCCTACTCCCTGCTGGAACAATGGGCAGGGTACCCTCAGGGAAGGCTCCACCCAGACAAGCTTGTGAATGGGAAGCCTAAAGAGCTGTTAGCTCCTAGGAACCAAATGCTTCAGCATAAAAAGCTGCGCTAGGGTGGTCAAGGGGAAAAGGTTCACTCCAGCCTGGCAGCTGAACTTGACACCACTGTCCATGGGACACTGGCTTTACTATGTGGAAGCATGGAAATGCCAGAAAGCACGGGAGCTTGGATTCTTCTGCCATGATTTCAGAGAAACCCAGAGACCAGTCTACCTGTGGCAGGGGAGTCCCAGAGAGATGGCGTGGAGAGGAGAGGAGCCCACAAGAAGCCAATGCATAAGACTCACAAAGTGAAGCCTGGCTTTCGGTGGAGACCCCAAGATTCCTAGATGCCAAGACCTAGGGATTAGAACCAGCTGAAAGAGACTCATGCCACAGGTGGCAGAATCGGCACGGCAGAGTCATCTAAACGCTATGAAGCTAGAATCTCAGCCATTGGACATAGAGCATCAGGTGTATTTGTCTGCTGGGACTCAGTCTTGCTTTGATCCAATATTTCCTCACTGCCCCCGTTCCTCCCTTTTGAAATGGGAATATATACTGTATGCCATTGGATGGTAGATATAATTTGGTTTGCCTATTTGTTTGTTTTCAAAGGGGGATGGCAGTTAATGGATTGCTTTGAGTCTCAGAAGAGAAGTTGGTCTCTGGACTTTTAAACAGTGTTGACTGGGAAGGACCACGAGGACTTTTAAAGTTGATTTTTTTTCATCGTGATACGACCAAGAGCCAATGGAGAGCAGGGAGCTGAACGTGGTGATTCCAGTGAGAAATGCCCCCATAGGCTCACCCGTATGAACACATATGAACACTTTAGCATAAAACAGTAGAAAAGGTATCCAGCCGCACACAACTAGGAGACAAGCAGGCATAGCTATTCTAATATCTGATAAAACAGACTTCAAACATAAACTTGCCAGAAGATAAAGAGGGTTAGCTGCTTCCTGCTCATTAAGCCTACCATCCATCAAGGGAATATCTTAACTATGTCTGCACCGAACAGGTGCTTCTGGATTCATGAATCAAACACCACTAAATGCAAATCCACAGATTAAATTTAACACGGGAGTGTGTGGGTGACTTCAATACCCTAGCCATACCAATAAACAGGTTTTCTGGATAAAAAACTAAACCAAGAAACACTGAAGTTAAATGACATCATAAATCAAATGAATCTCGGGATATCTACAGAATATTCCACCGAAACACTGAAAAATACACATTCTTTTCAACAGCTCATAAAACATCCTCCAAAACAGGCCACATTTTAGGACACAAAGCAAGCCTTTAAAAATACAGAAAATTTGAAGTAACTTCTTCTATCTCATCTGACCACAATAATGCTGGATCTTACCAATTATCTAATTGCGCAAAATACAAATGTCACTGTTGTGTTTTATAAAAGAGAAAATTGGGCAAAGGGTATGTTTTGTAGATCAAGGTATGGTGAAGTGGAAGGAGGTGCCTCTGCGGGCCGATGCTGAGGCATCACTTCCCCTGAGGGACCAGCCATAGGACAGATAAAGTATGGAATAGAGTTTATTAAGGGCATGGGAGGGGAGTTGGAAGAGTAGAGGCAGAGAGAGGGAGAGAGAGGGAGAGAGAAGAGGAGAGAGAGAGGAGAGAGGCCAGCCAGGAACACATGGAAAGAGGGGGGAAGGGGACAGAGGGAGACGGGGCAGAAAATAAGAGGATAAGGAAGTGAGGCGGGGCAAAGGGTCCCTTTTACAGTAAGTCAGGCACACCTGGAAACAGCCAGGTAACTGTGGGGCGGAGCCTAGGAGGAAAATTAACAGTCACTGCTGGGTGCTTCTGGCTTTTCTCTGAAAGAGTTACTACACTCCCTGGTCATGTCTCCAGCGTGAGGCACATGACTACCATGAGTGTGCCAGTGAGTGACAGCTATAGGCCACCCTGGACACAGATGCATGCTGTGCACATGGAACCCTGCGTTGTGTCCACATGGGCAGAAGCCCTGCTCAACCATTTACCCAACACAGGACTCACCTAGTACCAATCACAGGCCGCCTCATCTGCCTGGAAGGCAGAGACTCATTTGTAGCCCTTCTGAGAAAGGTCTCTTCTGAGAAGGGTGGAGAGAGACCAGGGCTTAGCTGCTCCCTCCCAGCGTTGCCTTAATAAAATAGCTGTCTCAGCTATGAGTCCTCCCAGAAGAGGTATCCGTTGTAAAGCCTCGGCAGGCACAGAGCCACAAGGACAATCAGACAAAAACAGATGTGTAATAACTGTATGCCATAGTCTAGGATGGCGGTGGTGGCAGCTCCCTCCTCCTCCTCTTCCTTCTCCTCCTCCTCCTCCTCTTCCTTCTTCTCTTCCTCCTCCTCTTCTTTTCTTCTTTTCTTCTTCTCCTCCACCTTTCCTCCTCTTCTTTCTCCTCCTCCTTCTTGTTCTTTCTACATACCTAGGTCCAGAGCCTCCCCCTGCAAACCTGTACACAGACTCAGCTCTGCTTTCTCCACCCCTGCTATAATCACAACCAAGTGTAAAACCCAAGAGAAATCACCTGTACCCACCTCTGCCTCACTGTAACATGGAGAGCAGGGCATCTTCTCTAAGAGTCACCACAAGCCTACAGGAAAGGCACCACATCTGCCAGTCAGGTGATCCTGAGACTGCACACACACACACACACACACACACACACACACACACACAGTGACACTAATTAGCTGGATTCCAAACTGGAGCTCTGCCTCCAGTTTGCGCTTGAATCTGTGTATAGCAACTGTGCTGTTCCAGGCTGAGCAGTGAGTGAGCCTCCTCCATCCTGCTGTCACTGCCATCACAGACCCATCAGGTTTTGTCCTCCTGCTTTGAGAGTGTGCTCACTCACCTCCCTCCTTCTCCTCCTTGTGAGATGGAATCCTTCCATTTCAGAAGAGCCTTGAGCACAAAGGAAAATATAGAAAAGCACAACCAAGAGGCCTGGGAACCTCAACGCTTCTGCGTCTAAGGAGCATAAGACAAATGAGAGGGAGGAAGGAGGTGAGAATGGACAAGGAAATGGAGTGTTCCTTCACTGCAGAGCAGAGACTTTAAACTGCAGGGAGACAACACAAAACTTCTCTACATCAAAAGCTGTTGAGGACCAGCAAGGTGGCACAGAGCATAAAAGTTCAGTCTCCAGAACCCAAGGCAAAAGAAGAGACCTGATTTCTTAAAGTCATCCTATGACCTTCATACATGCTGACAATCCATCAGAAGTGTCAGTCTCTCTGTCTCTCTCTCTACCTCTCTCCCTCCTATCCCCCCAAGTCGGTCTCTCTCTTTCTCTCACAAATACACACACACACACACACACACACACACACACGCACACACAGAGAATTATTTGCGTTTTTCACTGAGAGCAGGAGATTACAGTGGGGTGTCCTCTGCAGACAGCATGATACTACACAGTCTCAACCGTGTTGATGGTTAAGAATCATTTTTTCCCATTGCTGTCAATCTTGGTTTTACTTGTCAAGGAGATAACTTAGTATTTGTTCTTTTGGGGTATCACTCTCTAAGATTTCTAACCTCTTAAGCAAGTAGACAGGTGTCACATTGAGAATTATGTAGGAAATTTCACTTAATTGTGGTCCTGGAAAGTTAAACTGCTCAACCAACCATGCTTTCTCAAACACACAAGAATAATGTTGAGCTCTGACAGGCCAACCCACGCTCCAACACTCAGAGCCAAGACCTTGATAAATAGCCACACAGTTAAGATGGCTGGCATGGAAGTCACCACCTGTAGCCACCACCTGCAGAGCCAGACCCACCCACCCCTAAGGAGTCACCCCTCCTCCACCCTTGGGATAGTTGCCCTGTTCATATGATCCAGAACTGGACATTTGGTGTGGCCTGTGCTCCATCCACGGGAGCTATTTAAGCCATACACTTCACTTAGTGCCTCAAGGATAGTCAATGCTATGGATTCTGCTAGGAAATTTGGAGGCAACTCTGAAGATACTGGAGGCAGTGGCTGCCACAGGCTCCCATGTGAAGATCCCTTGGGTGAAAGCCACAGGCGATGCTGGAGTGTGGAACCAGGAGAAGGAGAACCCACACACACTTTTACTGTATCCCTTGAGCCTTCAAGCCCCGCGCCTACAAGCACCGTCTGCATTTATAAACCAAAATGAGTCGTGACTCTGTCACTTTCATCCAGATAAATCCTAAACAACTGAATAAGCTTCAGCCCCAACCCAGACAGTGGCTACTGTCCTGCACCTTCCTTGAGTTGTAAGGTTATTATCATACCCAGCTTTCCGTGAGGTTTCTAAATGGTCTTGGCAAGGATCGCGTAATAAAAGAATTAGGAAGTTCATGCTCTCTAGCATTTTCTTCCTTCAGCAGAAACTAGCAGACCACGCTGAAGTTCTCCATGTAGTTTTTATTTTCCACAGAAATGGATGCGTCTAAGTGTTGGTCCCATCCCGCCCAGATCATGACCAAACACTATCACGGCACGTTGGTCTGCAGCACATTTGGCATCATGGTTATAAATGGGTACAGAGACTTTTTGAACCTAAAAAATCTACACAGGTGGCATGGGAACTCAAACCAGGTACACTGAAGGACATTCTGAAGGACTGGTGGGGAGCCACAAAGGGCGTGGGCTGCAGTTTGGAGAAGAGCTAATAAAACCGAGAGTCCAAAGAGGTTTCTAAGAATAGGATGGAGGCTGGGAAGCTGGGGCAAGAACCCGAGCCCCCACGGACTCCCCTCAGCACAGAGAGAGACAGCTGAGGCAGCAACTGTGGGGGTGCCGTGGGAGGGAGAAGAAAGTCCCCTGGAAGTAATAAGTGACTCACACGAAGAGTGTGGGGAAGAGCAGGCTGGGAAGATGGCATACAAAGGCTCAAAGCTCTAGTACGCATGCACATAACCTGCAGTCTCCTGGACATCATAAAAGGGAGAAGAAAACCAAATCTCCCTTTAAGCAGTCAGTTGCTGAGAGCAAACCACTTCCTCTTACGGAACACTCTTCGAGCCAGAAGCTGGGCTTCTCCATAATGGAAGAACCTTGACATAAATCTGTGGAGTAAAACAAGGCTCTTTCTGAATACTGTGGTTGAATCTAAATTTAACCATAAAAGAAGAAGAAGAAAAGGAGGACGAAGAAAAGAGGAGGAGGGGGAAGAGGAGGGGGAGGAAGGAGAGGAAGAAGAGGAAGAAGAGGAAGAAGAGGAAGAAGAAGAAGAAAAGGAGGAGGAGGAAGAGGAGGAAAAAGAAAAAGGAGAAGGAGAAGGAGGAGGAGAAGAAGAAGAGGAAGAAGAAGAATGTTGAGAAACTTTCCAACATTCTTGGGGAAAAGAGAAGAAATAATTAAATGTATTTCTTCTCCCGTCCCTATGTCAAAATATTCCTAGTCAAAGTGCAGGCAGCTGAAGCCAGCACTGATCTCAAATGAGCACAAATTGGAAATTACAAAACAAACTGCAAAATGTCAACCATTTTTTCTGTCACTGACAAGGCTTTGGGGTGGGGGAGGAAAAGCAGAGGTCAGCCGCTGCCCACAGAGTTGGCTCAGCTCAGGGAAACACACTCTACACTGAAAAGCAGAAAGGCTAACAAATCTGTGATAAGTTCAGAGCCACAGCCCGCCCAGGTTAGCCTCTCATTCAGCTAAGAGGATTAACACCTGAGCAGCGCCAAGAAGGTACAGCAGAGACCGCATTGAACTAAAGCCACCCAGGAAGAACTCTGACCCCAGGGGTGGGGCAGCAGTATCCAGTACGTGGGAGGTCTTCCCACAGCGCTCTGTGAGCATGCCTGAGCTGTGCACGCCCCGTCTTTGCGCGCCCCGTCTGAGCACGCCCCATCTGAGCATGCCCTGTCTGAGTCACGTGGAGAAGGTACTGTTCTCCATTCTGAGCCAGTATGCCACTTGCTGACGTTAAAATTCACAACACGTGCCTCTTCCTACCCAAGCCACAGAAGTGCAGCTTCATCTCACCGGGGCTGCAGGTTGAATGGTTTTTTTTTTTTTCCAGTGGGCCTGTCTTTTTTATCCACAATCTAATGTCAAATTTCTCATGGAATCCCTAAGTTCTTGAATTGCATTTCCTTCCTGATGCTAGCAATATGTTAATTTTTAATCAATAATGCAGCACAAATTTAACGTGCGCATTCATTTTGCTCATAATTTTGGCATAACTATGGCAAACTTCAAGGGATGGTATATTTCTCTGGCTAATTTAGAATGTAGTCCCTTTGGCCCAAGCATTTATATTTCTGGGAAAGGCTGAGGTTCTGAGAAAACTGATATAAAATGGATTTTGTGGGATCAGCTTTAGGGAAGAAGAAATTGGTCACTAAAAACAAGGGAAAAAAATTTTCTGGCTGTGGACATTATAAAACCCTTCTGGAGGCATCTCCTTGGGAGCACAGCATTGGCTGGGACCAGGCAGCAGCTAAAGGACCCAGGCTCTCAGAGCACTGCACCCAACCATAAAAACAGCTGAGCGTGTGGCAGTCCTGGTGACCCAGGCTCTCAGAGCACTGCACCCAACCATAAAAACAGCTGAGCGTGTGGCAGCCCTGAAGACTGTCTTCACCTTCAACCAGTAATTTGGAACCTTCTCCGACTGCTAATAGGTAGATGTTAGCTGCTCTCTATAAGCTGATGGAAATATGCTAGCCTGCTTGTCTATGGTAGCCTTAAACTACCTGGGGTCATGATATTGCACTGCAAACTTCAGATGTATACAATAAAGTTTATTGGTAAACATCAATAATAATTGCCGCTTTGGGACTTATGATGTGCCAGACCTGATGTCACAGGCCTATAATCTCCACATTCAGGAAGCTGAGGCAGGAGGATCATACATTGTCAGAGCACAGTCCAAGAATAGAGACCTGTGAGGGGAGTTCCAAGTGCTTGTAAGAAAATCCTCAAGAAAACAGTAGGAGTCAGATGACCTCCATGTCTTAAAAGACACAGAACTGTTCTTAGAATGCGTTTTCCATGCCCCTCCTGGACATAGTGAATAAGGGTGAATTTACTTTGGATTAGTCATTATAACTGGATATTGTTATTTGTTTATATGCCTCTATGGGGAAAAAACATGTTAGTACCACATGGGGCTTGTCCTTGGGACTATATACAGCTGTACTCATGAGAGCATTACTCGAGTGACTCTTCTGTAACCTTCAGGGTATAAATTGTCTGATGCTCTGAATAAAGTTGGCTATGGCATGAGACCCAGTCAGCCTCATTTTTAGGCTTCATCTCCCAGGTTCTCCAGGTCTAGAGTAGTAAACAATACACATGTAGAATTCCATGACCTGAGAAGGAAGTGCCCAGAGGTATGAGATGCAGCCTACTGTTGGTATGATGGGCACACAAGCGGAGAAGACCATTGTTAAAGGCACTGGCAAGCGTAGGAAGCCTAGACACAGAGACCTTTAAAAGACAGGTGACGAGCATCAAGGATGACAGGAGGTAGAAAGAGCAGCACTCCAGGGGAAACGAGGATGATGGCAAGGACAGGCTAAGGAGAGCACCACATGGAAGTGCCATTGCTGCCTTTCAACAAATATCACTCCCAAATATAGCACCACTTATAAAACACTCATGTACACAGCCACACAAACACACAGGTACAGACACATATGTAAACATGGGAACACAATGACACACAGACAACACACACACACACACACACACACACACACAGCTTTCATTCACCAGTGAGGCTTTCTGTCAGGCTCAGTTTCAGGCAGCAGGACTTGGGCCTTGCCCAGATAGGCTTGACAATTTCCACTGTGGATGGGAACCGCCCCACCGCAAGAGCTAAGAGCCAATATCTGTGTCTCCTGGCCACAGCCTTGTGTTCCCGGTGTTTACAATTGTCTAAGAACACAGTACAGATGTAGCTCACCACAGGCAACTGTGAGCAAATGTCACAGAGCTTCTTCCATGAGCCTCTCCACACAGGCCTTCCTATCTTGGAAAAAAAACAAAACAAAACAAACAACAACAACAACAACAAATGCTATTCCTAAGAATCTTTAACACATAGTTAAACAACTCACACTTTTAAAAACATCACCATGTGAAAAATCCTCCTGGGTGGAGAGGTCCTGAGGAGGGAGCCTCCAGCCATGGCACCAAAGAGCACCTCCACATCTACTCGACATTTGTGAGGACAGGGTTCAGCAAGGGGTACAAGCATCAGCAGTGGGAGCTGATTTTCTCTAGGAAGGATGCCCACCTCGAAGGCTGTTACTAACATCCCAAAGTTCTCAAGGTTTTCTCTGAGCATCACAATAGCTTTAATTAAGGCATGTGGGAGTGCTCGTCCAATCGCCATAATTACAGCAGTAATTCACAATATTTCACTCCTTTTAATAATTCCAGTGAGTTCAGTCAGTATCGATCACTTGACATGAATCATTAACAAGACGCACTTTTGCAGAACACACCTCATTGCTGAGCTTACCATCAGACGTGCATGGCCAGCTCCAAGTAGGACTAAAGCCAAGCTGGAGTCACTGCCTGGGATCCCAGTGTGCCTTTCAGCTCAGCAACTATTTGAACTCCCTCAACAATATGCCACACTGCCCCAGCCATCATGCTGCCTCCTCCTCCTCCTCCTCCTCTTCCTCCTCCTCCTCTTCCTCTTCCTCCTCCTCCTCTTCCTCTTCCTCTTCCTCCTCCTCCTCCTCCTCCTTCCCCTCCTCCTCTTCCTTCTCTGCCTCTTCCTCCTCCTCTTCCTTCCCCTCCTCCTCTTCCTTCTGTGCCTCTTCCTCTTTCTTTTCTTCCTCCTCCTCTTTCTACCTCTCCTCCTCCCCTTTGGCAGAGGACACAATGTAGCTACACAGTCATACCTTGTATATGGCACTTGCTGATTATTCTGGGGGCAGCTGCATGCTTGACAGGGAAAGCATCTGGGGTAGAAACTTGAACAGAAGTTTTCTGAGCACAGCTCCCTCAGGACTCATACATTCTCAGAGGGGAATCCAGCTAACACAGGACAAGTCATTGCTGAACATCCAGTCAAGACTCAGATTCTAAAGAAAGCATCCAGTAGAAAAATTAACAGTAAACACTGACATTGGGAGCACAGAAAACAGCACCTACTGTGTGTTTAAGCACAGAAAACAGCACCTACTGTGTGCTCAAGCACAGAAAAATCACCTACTGTGCACTCAAACACAGAAAACAGCACCTACTGTGTGCTCAAGCACAAAAACCATCCACCTGGTATTACAGAAGCCGGAATCACAATAGCCAGGAGCTCATTGACTAAAAGGTAAATGGACAACAAGTGTTTTATCCTGAGTTCACTGACTGGGTATCAATCATCCACATAAGAAAGGGAACACCTGATACATAAGAATGTCAAGAAACTTCAAATACATTGCCTTGGATTTAAGAAAACTCAAAAACATACTTAGTGTAAGAAACCATTTTTTTTTTTTTTTAAGAAATAGTCAAGACTGGTTGAGAGTGCCCAATACAGTTTGTATCTGAAGAGTTTTCAAAGGCTCATGGGATGTCCACCTGGGTCTGGGAGTACCTTTGTAAGTGCCTGGACCATGGGGACTCTCACTATGTGGATGGACAGATCCACTTATGGGTTCATAGCTCAGTGGGATGTCAGGGGTTTCTTAAACAAGTAAGATCTGGCTCCTTGGAGGTTTACTGTCTGCTGCCCATCATGACACACTGCCCTGTTGCAAGCCAATGCAAGCCAAGAGGAGAGAACAAGAAATCTTGGGTCAAAACTTCTGAGGCCATGAGCCCAGGCAACCCTTTCCTCTGCTCTGGCTGTTCACCACAGGCATTCTGTCAGAGCAACCAAAAGCCAACTACAGTGACAGAAATCAGAAAGCCACCGACTTGTGCCTGCGGAACTTGTCAGCAACAGGCAACAGAAATCGTGTTGGATACTGGGAGACCTGCTGCCCTCCATTGTAGGTAGTGACATGCTTAACTCTATAACTGTATAACTGACAAAACTTAGTGAGCTGACATTTGATATATGTTCACCTTATATTAAATTGTTCCAACAGAAACTTGAAAGAAAGGAGTATTAGATGTTCTGACATATTCCTGTTTCTAAGATAGTAGCCACAGGCAGAGTTTGGAAACTGGGAAGGCCACTGTGATAGTCCAACGCATCTTGGTACATGTTGTCCAAGGAAAATAATGGGCAAGGGGCATGGCATTGAATATCACAACCTCTCAAAGGAAGAATGTGGTCCTATGAGGCTGCTGTCCAGAAGTTTCCCATCCATCCATCCCTTGTGGAATAGGTGGCCCAGAAAGCAGGTGAGCACCAGAGAGACACAGCTGCTGTCCCGCAAGACCACCACTGGTACTAGAACTGGGCTGGAGGAGGGTGCCAGATGGGGAACAACATAATCAGCTGGTAGCTTTAAAAGAACTTGCTGACTGGTGGGAAGGATCTGCTAAACAGCAGATGGGACTTTACCTAGATTGACACCAATCGGAGAAAGGTCCAGAGCCGCCAAATGAAGTAAGCATCTGCAGAGATTAGGAAGTGCTGATACGGGAGCCCTTTACTCCTTCTATAGAGAAAGCATTTCCTTAAAGAATAACACAAAGAGGAAGGGATGGAAGGCAAGGTAAAGAAGGAACAGGAAGAGGAGATGGTAGCCAGGCATGCGGAAGTCTCAAGGGCTCCCCATGACGCAGACACAAAGTGGAATAGACAGCAAGCTTGGATCAAACTATTGCCCAGGAGGAGGTGTTCAGCAAGGCAGAGGCATAGAACATACATGATGAAGTCCTTGAGCTTCCTGGCATGTTCCAGTCTCACCACCGGTAGCTTCTCTTCTACCTTAGTTCCTTGATAAAGTCACTTGTAAGCCAAAGTCAAGTCTCCCACTAGACACACCTGCACGGGGACACGTCAGAAACCTTGAGGCCTCTGATGGGCTTCTCCCAGCTGAGGCTGGACAAGGTGACCCTCACCTTCCTGCTTCAGCTCTCATTCTAGAGATCACGGTCCCTTATGCTCCGTTCAGGACCCACCACTCTCTGAGCTTTCTGCTGGTGACATTACTGTTTAGAGTCACCTAGTGTAGTACCTCGATATGTCTTGTGTCCCCAGGTGCAACACTGCCATAGTCACATGGAAAGCTGTACTAGAAAAGCTTCACTCAGCACGAATGGTGGTGCTCTGGCTGTGCACTAAAAGCTAACAAATCAACTACAGCTATTTTACACGGGGCCTCTGTGGCTGGCTCTAACAGCTTGACTGTGCCTGGTATCTTATGAAGCTAAGAAAACTATTTGGAAAGGAGATATGAGACCAAGTATCTTAAACAAATAAACCCTATATATTGACTGTTTAGTAAAGATGATATGGTCCCTAAGGAATACGATCCTATCTTTTCTGAAGAACAGTTCAGAATTCTGCACTTCAGAGTTTGCACAGTACTTCAGCATGCAATGCTAAGTGTGGAAAAATGACTATGAAGTAAGCAGCTTCAGAGATTAGGAAGTGCCGATATGGGAGTCAGGTCACTGGAGAAGTGGAAAAAAAGCACCAACCATTGAATCACTGGACCCCCTTGAGTACACAGGTTTGAAGTCATGGCATGTCAGTTTCTCTCCAGGCCAGGAGAGGCATTCAAGGTAGGGCAGCCATGATGCCCATTAGCTGATCCCTCCTTTCCCTCTGAGAGGATGATTCCCATTTAAAAAAGAAAAAAAAGGAAACAGCTGGGAGTTGCCGTGTAACCACGACTGGGAACTGAACCAGTGCTCTTAACCTCTGAACCATCTCTCCAACCCTGAAATCTTATAAACATTATCTACCATCAGGTCAACAGAGGTCATCAGAAGGAGGCAACAGGACCAGTCATCCAATAAGAAAGCAGCTCTGTGAAGACAGCTTATTTACAGACTGAAAAAGCAACAGACACACATGTCTGAGGGGCAGGAGTACAGTGACGCTGCTACCCCAGGGCTAGGAAAGGAGCCATACGGGGTAACAGTTAAAAGTGCAAATAGGGCAGGAAAACAGGGCATACAAGAACACAGAAGAGAGGATAGGTCTGACCCAAGGTTTCAATAGGAAAAACAAGCTTTTTTTTCTACCTCCCTCTTCACCTAGGAGGAGGTTCTACAGTCCTTCTACGCCCCTTCCCTGCAAGTGGAGAGCCTATCTCCAGGATTTGTTCTGACCCCAGGACTCAGGAGGGAGGACTGATTCATAGCCCACTGCACACAGGCCTTACCTGTGGAGAGCTGATCTCCTAGAAGTGCTGGCACAGGCTTATAGACCCACAGGAGGAACAAGCTCCAGCCAGAGACAGCAAGAACATCTAACACCAGAGATCAACAGATGGTGAAAGGCAAATGCAAGAATCTTACCAATAGAAACCAAGACTACTTAGCTTGATCAGAACCTAGTACTTCCACCACAGCATGTCCTGGATATCCCAAAATACTGGAAAAGCAAGATTTGGATCTAAAATCATATCTCATGATGGAGGAATTTAAGAAGAGCATGAATAACTCCCTTAAAGAAGAAATACAGGAGAACACAGGTAAACAGGCTCAAGCCCTTAAAGAGGAATCACAAAAATCCCTTAAAGAATTACAGGAGAACACAAGTAAACAAGTAGAAGTCCTTAAAGAGGAAACCCAAAAATCTCTTAAAGAATTACAGGAAAGCACAACCAAACAGGTGAAGGAACTGAACAAAACCATTCAGAACCTAAAAATGAAAGTAGAAACAGTTAAGAAATCACAAAGAGAGACAACTCTGGAAATAGAAATCCTAGGAAAGAAGTCAGGAACATAGATGCAAACCTCACCAACAGAATACAAGAGATCAAAGAGAGAATCTCAGGTGCAGAAGATACCATAGAAAACATTGATACAACAGTCAAAGAAAACTCAAAATGCAAAAAACTCCTAACCCAAAACATCCAGGAAATCCAGGACACAATGAGAAGACCAAACCTAAGGATAATAGGTATAGAAGAGAGTGAAGACCTCCAACTTAAAGGACCAGTAAATATCTTCAACAAAATTATAGAAGAAAACCTCCCTAACCTAAAGAAAGAGATGCCCATGAACATACAAGAAGCCTACACAACTCCAAATAGACTGGACCAGAAAAGAAATTCCTCCTGCCACTTAATAGTCAAAACACCAAATGAACAAAACAAAGAAAGAATATTAAAAGCAATGAGAGAAAAAGGTCAAGTAACATATAAAGGCAAGCCTATCAGAATTACATCAGATTTCTCACCAGAGACTATGAAAGCCAGGAGATCATGGGTTGATGTCATACAGACCTTAAGAGAACACAAATGCCAGCCCAGGCTACTATACCCAGCAAACTCTCAATTACCATAGATGGAGAAACCAAAGTATTCCATGACAAAACTAAATTTACACAACATATTTCCACGAATCCAGCCCTTCAAAGGGTAATAAATGTAAAACTTCAATACAAGGAGGGAAACTACATCCTAAAAAAAAGCAAAAAAGTAATTTTCCAACAAAATTAAAAGAAGATTTCCACAAAATTAAAAGAAGATAGCCACATGAACAGATCTCCAACTCTAACAAAAAAACTAAGAGGAAGCAAAAATTACCTTTCCTTAATATCTATTAATATCAATGGACTCAATTCCCTAATAAAAAGACATAGGCTATCAGACTGGGTACATAAACAGGACCCAACATTTTGTGGCATACAAGAAACCCACCTCAGTAACAAAGACAGACACTACCTCAGAATAAAAGGATAAAAAACAATTCTCCAAGCCAATGGTCCCAAGAAAAAAGCTGGAGTAGCCATTCTGATGTCGAATAAAATTGTCTTTCACCCTAAAGTGATCAAAAAAGATAAGGAGGGACGCTTCATATTCATCAAAGGTATGATCTACAAAGAGGAACTTTCAATTCTGAACCTATATGCTCCAAATGCAAGGGCATCTACATTCGTACAAGAAACTTTACTAAAGCTCAAAGCACGCATTGCACCTCACACAATAGTAGTGGGAGATTTCAACACCCCAGTCTCTGCAATGGAAACAGAAACTAAACAAAGAAACAGTGAGACTAACAAAAGCTATGAAACAGATGGATTCAACAGATATCTATAGAACTTTTTATCCTAAACCAAAAGGATATACCTTCTTCTCAGCACCTCATGGCACCTTCTCCAAAACTGACCATATAATTGGTCACAGGTCAGGCCTTAACAGATACAAGAAGATTGAAATAATTCCTTGCATCCTATAAGATCACCATGGACTAAGGTTGCTCCTCAATAACAGCATAAACAATAGAATGCCCACACAAACGTGGAAGCTCAACAACACTTTACTCAATGACAGCTTGGTCAAGGAAGAAATAAAGAAAGAAATTAAAGACTTTCTAGAGCTTAATGAAAATGAAGCCACAA
>NW_022196905.1:157490882-157492166 GCF_008632895.1 Mastomys coucha | reverse complement strand
TCAGCAAAGTAGCTGGATATAAAATTAACTCAAGCAAATCAGTGGCCTTTCTCTACACAAAGGATAAAGAGGCTGAGAAAGAAATTAGGGAAACAATACCCATCACAATAGTCACAAATAATATAAAAATACCTTGGTGTGACTCTAACTAAGTAAGTAAAAGATCTGTTTGACAAAAACTTCAAGTCTCTGAAGAAGGAAATTGAAGAAGATCTCAGAAGATGAAAAGATCTCCTATGCTCATGGATTGGCAGGATTAATATAACAAAAATGGCCACCTTGCCAAAAGCAATCTACAGATTCAATGCAATCCCCATCAAAATTCCAACTCAATTCTTCACAGATTCAGAAAGAGCAATTTGAAAATTCATCTAGAATAACAAAAAACCCAGGATAGCCAAAACTATTCTCAACAATTGAATCTCTGGTGGAATCACCATCCTAGATCTTAAGGTGTACTACAAAGCAATTGTGACAAAAACTGCATGGTATTGATACAGTGACAGGCAGGTAGATCAATTTTCAACAAATGGTGCTGGCTCAACTGGCGGTTAGCATCTAGAAGAAGACAAATTGATCCATTCTTATCTCCTTGTACAAAGCTCAAGTCCAAGTGGATCAAGGACCTCCACATATAACTAGATACACTCAAACTAATAGAAAAGAAAGTGGGGAAGAGCCTCGAGCACATAAGCACAGGGGAAAATTTCCTGAACAGAACACCAATAGCTTATGCTCTAAGATCAAGAATTAACAAATGGGACCTCATAAAGTTGCAAAGCTTCTGTAAGGCAAAAGACACTGTCAATAGGACACAACAGCAACCAACAAATTGGGAAAAGATCTTTACCAATCCTATATCTGATAGAGGGATAATATCCAATGTATACAAAGAACTCAAGAAGTTAGACTCCAGAGAAACAAATAACCCGATTAAAAAATGGGGTATAGAGCTAAACAAAGAATTCTCAACTGACAAATAACGAATGACTGAGAAGCACCTAAAGAAATGTTCAACATCCTTAGTCATCAGGGAAATGCAAGTCAAAATAACCTTGAGATTCTACCTCACACCAGTCAGAATGGTTAGGATAAAAAACTCAGGTGACAGCAGATGTTGGAGAGGTTGTGGAGAAAGAGGAACACTCCTTCATTGCTGGTGGAATTGCAAACTGGTGCAACCACTCTGGAAATCAGTTTGGCGGTTCCTCCGGATATTGGACATAGTACTACCAGAGGTCCCAGCTATACCACTCCTGGGCATATACCCAGAAGATGCTCCAA
>NW_022196905.1:157467946-157490138 GCF_008632895.1 Mastomys coucha | reverse complement strand
GAGGCTCACAGCCATCCATTGGACTGAGTACAGGGTCCTCAATGAAGGAGCTAGAGAAAGGACCCAAGAAGCTATAGGGTCTGCAGCCCCTTAGCACGAACAACAATATGAACTAAATAGTACCCTCAGAGCTCCCAAGGGACTAAAACTCCAACTAAAGAGTACACTTGGGGGGGAATCATGGCTCCAGCAGCATGTGTAAGCAGAGGATGGCCAAGTCGGTCATCAATGGGAGGAGAAGACCTTGGCCCTGTGAAGGTTTTATGCCCCAGTATAAGGGAATGCCAGGGCCAGAAAATGGAAAAGGGTGGGGTGGTGAGCAGGGGGTGGGGAGAGGGAACATGGGATTGTTTTAGTTTTGGGGTTTTTTTTAATTTTTTTTCTTATTTTATTTTCTTTTTCTTTTTTATTTTGGAGGGGAACCTGGGAAAGAAGATATTGTAAATAAAGAAAACATCTAAAAAAATAGGAAAAACAAACATATATACTACATACATACACATATTCATACACATAATACATATTCACAGATAAACACATACATACATACATTTACACATTCAAACCCACATATTATATACGTACATATTTATACATGCACACCCATACACATATTCATAGAAATACACAAAAACATACAATATACATACACACATATACACATACATTCACACATACACGTGCATACACACATATACACACACAAAAATATATTCATTCATACACACATATACACACAAACATACATACACACAATCACACATACACATGCATACATACACATATACATATGCATCCATACAGACACATATACACACATACACATATATTCATATATACACACACATATACAAACAGTCATACATACACACAAACATGCACACACACATGTACACATACATTCACACATACACATGCATACACACACACTCACACATATATTCAAAAAATGCAAACGAAAATGCCAGAACCTCGAAGGTCCATCATACAGTTTCAGGAGGAATGTCAGAGAGAATTAAAGAAGAAGAGTCCCTAAAACTAAAGAGAGATGATGAGATGTCCACAGAGGACCACACAGCATAAACACCCCAAGACTCACAGGTCCTCTACCAGGCTGAAGGATGGGTGGAGACTGGCTACCATCAAGGAAGTACTAGGCTAGAAGGAGCCCTCCTCAGCTGGGTGGCCACAGTTGAGAAAAATTGCTGTGAATTGAGATTCCAGAGCTCAGTAAAATTAGATTTCATGTGAGAATTACATATTTTTAGACATCCAAGGATTCTGAACGCTTACCCACCCACAGATGTTAACAAAAAGACTCTGGAAGACAGATATCAGAGAAAAGAAGGGAAAATCAAAGTTTACAAGGAGACATGAGAGATGCCATACATCCTACAGCAGCTCATGCCCCCACACGGGGTAGAGAAGAGAGTATTGTATTAGGATGGAGGACCTGTCAAAGCAGGACACAGACAAGAAAAACAGAATCAAGAGCTGCTGAGCTGCATCATCACAAGATGCTCAAACTATCAGTAAAATACTGGCAGTGGATTAAAGTGATGTGTCATTTCTACAAAATAGAGAGTGTTCAGTTTATATTAGCGGCCATCTCATTTGAAACTTACAGAAAAGAGAAACCCATTCAGACCAGTACCAAATGAACACCTGACAAATTCAACATCATTTATCTTTTGAATAATTTGTAAACTGAAATTAAAGTGAAATTTCTTTAATGTGATGAAAAACCACTCATTCACCTTATCGCTACAATAATCACCCTGTGAAGAAAGGTGGAAATTATTTTTATTACAATCATAAGCAAAAGGACACTCATGATGGATTTTAGTATTCAGCACAGGGCTGTATGTTCTACACTATAAAATAAGACAAAAAGTAGGAGTAACACAAGCTAGGTGGAACCTGTGACCCACACAGATTAAATCTGTCTAGCCTGCTTTGTCCTCCATTTTCCAATGTTTTACCCTCTTTACTTGTATTTCTTTGAAAATTAGTTAAAAAAAATAAAGTAGAAATTATCGAGAAATTTAACTTTAAGAATAACAAAGGTTAATTCAAAGCCATATGTCAACTTAGTAGTCATAAGTTCCCATGCTGGATGCCCAGCACTGACGAATAAGTGTCAAGAAAAGGTAAGGGTGAAAAAGACAGGCAATGGGTTTCTTTTACCCCCCCAGGAAAAAGGAATAAGATCAGGTGATCAGATATGGAGTTCCCCTCAGCACGTGTCACATGGAACTTATCTGCTCCAGAATGCAATGGTCTCCAAGCCACCTATCCTCTGTCTTTCTCTCGCAGCATTTACACGGGTTTCAATGCATCCTGATCTTTAGGTTTCAGCTTTTATGAAACATTCTCCATCAATGAAAACAATTGAGAAGCATGGAAAATGTCATTGCACAATTGTATCTGTGGCTTTGCTTATGGCTGTGTTCAAACAGTGGAAGGAGATGGGCACAGTCTGTCATAGCAGGATTTGGCAGCAGGAAGGCAGAAGTATGAGGCTGCCTACATTGTATCTCTAGACTGGAAACAAAGTAGAGGGAAAGTGCCACAGGCTATAAAACCTCAAGGTCTGTGTCCTCAGTGAGGGTCCTCCTAGAGGTTCCACTACCTTCCAAAATGCTACCAAATGGGACCAGATGGTAAAAATACACAAGCCTTATGCAAGCCATTGTACACATAGCACAACACACAAGCGACAAAGAGCTGGAGCAACGCTCAGAATACTTAAACTTTGAAAGCTTTTCACTCAGCCATATCCTCTGCCATCACTGTCAGTGGCTCACCTCCTGCCTCCACCTCCCAGGGAGACTTTCCCATGCTCGCCTGGAAACACTAGTGATGCTCCCAGCTCAAAAACTGCCTTGCCTAGTCTCTGCCCCCTTTCGCCCCCTTTCCCCTCCTCTGAAGGTCTATTCACTCTCTAAGCCCCTCTCGCTCCCCCAGCAAGTCCAAACTCCCCCATGGTTCCCTTTTAACTCCTCAAGTAATTTCTTGACTGGTTCTGAGGAAGAGACAAGGATGGGAGGGAAGGAAGATTCATATCACACTTGCTGCACTAACACTAACCCATCCTGCCAATTTCTTGACCTTCACAACAGTCCTCATGAGGCAAGGATCTTCCTACTTCCTATAGGAGGAAAATTAAAAAAACTCTGAAGTAAGAGTGTGATTCTGCCGGGCAGCTAACTGACTTCAAGTGTCCAGTTCTCATGACTTGATGCCTCACACCTTCAGGACAGCAGCAACCTTCTAGGGAGCCAGCAATGCTCCACCAAGCAAGCACAGGGCTTTGCCCTGTACCACCAGCTTTGCACTCCCGGCTGGGTCTAGCTCTGCCTTCTGTGAATTGGTTGACTTCCAAAGGAGCCAAATGCTCTAGAAGCAGAAGCATTTTCTGTCTTCTATAACTGAGTAGGCACTCACATGCTTCTATAAAGGAGCGAACATTTTTCTAAGGTTCAGGTAACCATGATCTACAGGAGCTTCTTCAAAGAAGGTGGTTAAGAGAATGAAAGACAAGCTCCAGGAAACTGCCAAGTATCTACAGATCAAAGTCCAAGGGCATCAAGGACAGGAAAGCCAAACAGCCTGACCTGCAAAAATAGGGAAAAGTCTTAAATCACTTCTTCAAAGAAAAGACACCGATGGCAAGTGACGCCTGTACAGGCATCAGAAAGATGAAGCAAGGTTCACCAGGCAGAGCCATCATCCTTGGCTAGAACACACCATGAAAAATAGGGAAACACCAAAGGGGGTACTATTGATGTGTTTCTTAGTGTTTGTCTTTTAAAGACATACATGCCACCATGGCTGGCAAGAAATATCTTTAGGATTTCCCCACAGAGCTAAACATATGGGTAGGTAACTTATGAACGTATGGGTAGGTAGCTTATGAACGTATGGGTAGGTAGCTTATGAACGTATGGGTAGGTAGCTTATGAACGTATGGGTAGGTAGCTTATGACAACTAAGAAAAGCAGTTTCTTAGATTCTTTTGCTCAGCATTTCAAATGTCAGCGTCACCATGGAACTGTCTGCTCAAGGAGTCCTGGAGAAGAACAGGCTGGCCGGAAAGAGCAAAGAAGTGGGGAAGGTTACAACACGAGTGGAGGGTAAGGCTTTCAATTTCCCACTGACCCCTGAGATCAAATCTCCAAAGCAAAACAAATGCTGTGGTCCTGCGAGTTACCAGTCTTCCTATTTCTGTATTTCTTTCTTTTTCTGTGTGCATGTGTGCGTGTGTGCGTGTGTGTGTATGTGTGTGTGCACACATGCATGTATGTGTGTGTGTGTGTGTGTGTGTGTGTGTGTGTGTGTGTGTGTGTGTGTGTTTTAAGGAATATAATGGCACTGGCTTTCCCAGGTATTTGTCCATGCTTTATGCAGGATCTAGGAAAACTATTAAACATATTCTAACCCAGTTCAGAATAGAAGTTAATTTTTTTTCATAACTTCAAAAGATATGAAATCTTGTATAAAATTTACTTGACATTTTGAGATCCAACTGTTATATAATCCTTTAAAAAGTATCCACTAGAATCTAAACACCATATCAAAAGACATTTCCATTTTTAAAACATAAACAGGATTCTTTTTTTTTTTTTTTTTTTTTTTTTTTTTTTTGTTTGTTTGTTTGTTTTTTCGAGACAGGGTTTCTCTGTGTAGCCTGGCTGTCCTGGAACTCACTCTGGAGACCAGGCTGGCCTCGAACTCAGAAATCCGCCTGCCTCTGCCTCCCAAGTGCTGGGACTAAAGGCGTGCGCCACCACCGCCCGGCATAAACAGGATTCTTATATATGGCTCCAAATATTATAGTGTTTACTTCTGTCTTTAAATTTTGTTTTTCTTTTTTTTTTTTTTATGTCACAGAGCTGGGCCCTGCCCAACATATGCCTGAGCTTTAGGGCTTAAAGAGCCTTCATTATGTTCATATTCTCTTTCCCCTGCCCTCTCCATATCTCTTTATCTTTCTCTCTATTTCTCTATATTATATATACATGGAGAGAGGAGAGAGATAACAGAAAGAACGTATTTTTTAACTTTCTGTGACAAGGGTGGTATGTAATAAAATGAAAATAATCACTGACATACTCTTAGAGGTGACCCTCTAATATAAATGTTATACATCTTAAAGAATAAGCATCAAACATAACTTCATAAGTTGAATAAAAGAAATAGCTCATAATGAAATGGAGACTTCTACCCAGATCAGTTACATATTCATGGACATACGTCGCTTTTGAGCTGAAAGGGAACGGCCCTGGTTTCCCTTCTGGCTGCTGTGATGAAACACCCCAACCAAAGCAGCACAGAGAGGGGAAGGATTAGTGGGTCTTACAATTCCATGTCATAGTCCATCTTTGCCGGGCCATCACAGTGGCGGGGCTCAAGGAAGATGCTCACACCACGTCCATAGTCAAAGGCAGAGACATTCAAATGCACCCATGCTGCCTGCTTGCCGCTTCTTGTCCACAAGAAGCAAGGTGTCTGTCTTAGTCAAGGTTTCTAGTCTTGCACAAAACATCATGACCAAGAAGCAAATTGGGGAGGAAAGGGTTTATTCAGCTTACTTCCACATTGCTGTTCATCACCAGAGGAAGTCAGGACTGGAACTCAAGCAGGTCAGGAAGCAGGAGCTGATGCAGAGGCCATGGAGGGATGTTCCTTACTGGCTTGCTTCCCCTGGCTTGCTCAGCTTGCTTTCTTATAGAAGCCAGGATTTCTGGCCCAGGGATGGCACCACCCACAATGGGCCCTCCCACCTTAATCACTAATTGAGAAAATGCCCCACAGCTGGATCTCATGGAGGCATCTCCTCAAGGGAGGCTCCTTTCTCTGTGATAACTCCAGCTTGTGTCAAGTTGACACACAAAACCAGCCAGTACACTGCCTAACTTTCTTTACGATTACACATACAGTTCAAGGTTAAGGCCCAGCCCATCCTTAACTGTGCCGCCTACATCCAGGGCAGCTCATCCTACCTCATAAAGACAGTACCTTGTAGACATGCACACAGGCCAGCATGATCTACATAACTAAGTCTCTCCTTGCAGGTGGTTTTAATTGTGTTGAGCTGAGAGTTAAAACTAGCTAGCACAGACTCTGTGTACCACAACCTGACTTTTTCTGCTCCAAGATGACAGAATTGGGGTCTATTTGTACTTCAACGGCAATGCATTTCGTCATGGCAACAAGACTTTGTTCTTGTATCTCCTTGGGAAATCAAAATATATATTGGGGATTTGCTTATCACTTCATGATGCCTTCTTTTAATTAAGTTGCAAGCAAGAAATTGAAGGCCAAAAAATACATTCCAGGTGTTCCTTAGCCTCGAACTTGTGAGCAGCAAAACCATCTGGGATGGCAGCCTCACTCTTGTCTCTTGGGAAGAAAAGGGGTCTAGAAAGGAGAAAAGAAAACGCTCTAGCTCAGCTCAATCATTCTCTCAGTTAATTATCACTCTATCGAGAAGGGGGTAGATTCACAGAAAGCCCGACTTTCCATTGACATACACACACCATTGTCCAGAGACAGCTCTTATGACAAAATGACGAGGTCCTTTGCACGTGGCAGCAGGAAAACTGTCTCTGTCTTCTGCACGGAGCTGTTAAAGCTCGGTAACTAGTCATCTGGGGCATCTCACCACAGATATAACCTTGCCAGACTTCTTCTAAAATCTGAAAATGAGACTAAGCTAAGATGAATGCAAGAAAGGTCGGTGTATGTTTTCACATCCTTAACCCTGCTCTCTTTAAAACAAGTTTCCAAGGGAACGGAGTGCAGGTAAATCACCTTCTGTACCATGTCTGAACAAATGTAGGTTTGATCAATCCTTCACAGCAACACAGACACCGTTAATACTGGGCTTATCCGGGGAGGTCAGGAGGCCATAGGGAGTCTTGCAACTGGTGAAAACCTAATCCAGCCAGATGATAAACTAATTTCCTATAACTCTGGGGAATCATACGTAGTTTAAGGTACAAGGACAGACTCCCTCAGGCGCTTCAGACCCGTGACCCTTTTCATTCTACCTCGTGTTTAGGCAGCACCGATACTGCTTCTGAGCTCCAACGTGGCATGGTGATATGTGGGGTGGGCACCTTATTTCTTATTGAGTGACGTCAAGCCAATACTGAAGGGGACCTGGATAGAGACAGAGACCAGGTAAGATCCCTGGATCTTAAAAATGCTGTGAGGCTGGAATGAGATTGGCAGAAGATGCATTCTTAGGAATTAACACATTATGAATGGCACAATGGGTAAATGGAATGGCCAATTATAACAGTCAATAAAGTTGGGCTGGAAGATGGGCTACTTGAGGCCTTCATTACCTTGTTGCCACATCAAGACCAGGATGCGGAAGGACAGGTGCAAGCAGTGGTACCTCATCCCCACATCAGCCTATGCCTCTAGTTCTTTTTATACATGCTCTTTGGAATTTCCAACTTCAGTAATTTAACCCAAATTGTTTCTCAACTCTCATTCTATTGAGAAATCAAAATATCTTATCAAATATTCAAAATTAATTGATGCATGGAGACAGGTAGGTGATTGAGAACATTTGACCTTTAAATATTGACTCATTAAATGATGTAGTACCTTATCTATTTATAAATAATTGACAGTCTAGCAGCATAGAGTGTTCATTAAATCGGTTTTCATCAGTTCCAGGCAGTCTGAAATCACACACAGTTTATGGGAAACACTCAGGGTACAGTCCTGTAGGATCTTCTGGGTCTTAGAACTGACTAGGGCATGCAGCAAAACAGAACTAGTGCCCGCCCATCATTTGAACAATAGTGGTGTTATTTCCTAAATACATCCAACTTCTTATTTTTTAACAAAGGAAACAAAAAATCGTGGCACAAACCTTGGGTTAAGTAATTATTGTTGCAGAAAATTCAAACAAACCTATGTCAAGAAATGAAGCCATAGTACCCATAGCAACTATCTCAGGGCCATTAGATGGCTTCCGTGTGGAAGTCCGTGGTGGGTCTGAGCTTAGGGTGAACTCTTCAGCATCCTACTGTGTGTCCAGCACAGCCATGTCACATGGGTCCCTTCTCCTCTGTCCACCCCTATCCCCTAATCTGCAGCCACTCAGCCTTGACAGGCCATCCGACAGCACTTCTCCTTAAGAGGGCTCTGAATACCAGGACCCACCATAGCACTTGTGGTTGTAGTGTGTGTCCAGATGGTTTCATGCTTGTACTCAGAGTTTGCATTTTTAATCCATTAATATTTTGAACCTTGAGAAAACAATACTTACCTTCTTTGAAGTTCTTTCCCTCTACCAATATTATTAGGAATTGACAGCACTCAATTAATAACAAGGGAAAGGTCACACTAGTGCAGCAAGTGAGAGTGAAGACAGAAGCAAAAACTCTGAACAGAAACATTTCATCTCTGGTTGACCTAACACATTTATAAACGTGGTGCTGCAGCACTACCCCAAGCTATTAGAAGGTGTGGCCCTGATGGAGTAGGTGTGTCACTGTGGGTGTGGGAAATATAAGACTCTCCTCCTAACCACGTGGATGCCAGTCTTCTCCTAGTGTCCTTCAGATGAAGATGTAGAATTCTCAGCTCCTGCTGCACCATGCCTGCCTGGATGCTGCCATGTTCCTGCCTTGATGACAATAGACTGAACCTCTGAACCTGTAAGCCAGCCCCAATTAAATGCTGTCCTTATAAGAGTTGTCTTGGCCATGGTGTCTGTTTACATCAGTAAAACACTAAGACAAGCTCCCTGAGTGGTTATCCAATCCCAAGTGGTCAGCCTAAATATATATCCATATGAGTAACGCTAAATAGATTCAATAGGGTGTGTGTGTGTGTGTGTGTGTGTGTGTGTGTGTGTGTGTACATATGTGTTTTGTATGTGTATGTGTGTGTATGTGTGCATATGCATGTGTGTACTTGTGCATTTGTGTGTCTAAGTGTATATGTTGTATGAGATTATGTGTATATATGTGTATGTGTATATATGTGTATGTGTATATGTATATATGTGTATACATGTGTGGATGTGTTTATATGTATGTGTCTATATGTTTGCATGTGTACCAATAATAATTAAAGGAGAAGAGATCATCGACCCAAAAAAGAGTAGGGCAGATGCAGGAAGATGGGAAAGGGAAGAGGACAGAAATGAAATAAATACAGTATTCATGTATGTAATTCTCAAAAAAATAAAAAGTTTAAATTAAAAGCAAAAGGTAAAACTAAAAATACACATGAGTAAAAAGGGGAATAAACTTTATTAATTTTTACAGTGACACAGGAAGAATGACATTTTAAATACCTTGGCCTAAATAAAATATGTGATTTTAACTGCTGATTTTAGTTTTTTAAATTTTGGCAATCAGCAGTCTTAAAACTGACAAGTGCCTAAAATTACGTTTCTGATGGTGTTATGATTGAAGGTGCTCACCAGGCAGTGACAGTGGTGTCCTCTACAGAATGGAGTTCGTTCCTGCCTTACTGTGTCCTCTACAGAATGGAATTCGCTCTTTTCACTTTGTGCTAAATATTAATTGCCTTCATAAGTATTACTCTTTTCATTCTGGGGATGGAGCCCAGGACCATATATTTAAGAAATAAATTCACTGAGCCATACCCAGCCCCACTCACATAATAGTTAAACCAAGTGGCTTTTAATAGCAGGCACCCTGGGACAGAGCTCAGATGGTCCACACTGTGTCACACCAGGCAGCAGGGAAAAGCATCTCATTGTGAGGTGTCTGAACACACAGTTAACCAGCCCTGGCAGACGTTTACCTTGGACCAAGGTTAACCCTGTAGTGGAAACCCAGGGTCTGCAGAAAGCTTGCAGGCCTGGTTTAAATGTTGCTGCTGTAGACTGTGAGCTCTGGATAACAAGGGGGGGGAGGGTTCAATCCTGTTACTGAGTCTGTCATAAGGCTTCTATGGGCATTTCCATCCCTTCAGAGAGAGATCTATAGAATACATGTAAATTTAGGTCCCTCAGAGTTGTGATGTAAAAGCATTTGTACAGTTGGGATAAAGGACGTGACCTTTGAGTTTTGAGCATTTTCAAAAATTCCCTGTGGCATTTGCAGATGACTGTGGCCAGCAAAGTCGAAATAAACATGATGTAAAGTTTAGAGTTTGTGGAGATTTAAACAGTTGCCAATATAAATTGATTTTGCAATTTCTGCTGAATCCCAACCCCTGTACAAGAGGCTCAGCAGAGAAGACACAACCGTAGGCACATGTCTGCTGAATAGCACGCTGTGTGGCTCGCCATGACCTCCCGTGGACTGGCTTTTCTTCCTTGGATACTTTTAATTTCTTTGTACAAAGCTTCACAAAATGAATCATCACTAAAGATAGCATTTTCAAAAGCCTCTCTTTTGGCCAGGAAGCCAGGACAAGACCATTCACAGAAAAGCAAGGTGCTCCATCTGGTGTGAGAGCCCTTCTGCACTATGGGAAGTATCAGTGCTGGAAGTGTGGCTTACAAATGTCATGTCCTACCCCTGGAAAAAAAAAAAAAAGATAAAAATCATCATGCACTGTGTGCCTGAGCCCGGACACAGTTATCCCATCACCAGCTCAGGTTATAAAAGCACACAAGCCCTTGATTTTGTCACACAATCTGTGTTCCCATGCAGCCAAATTAGCAAGGAAATCCTCACAGTCAATAGGATACCAGAACCAAGAGGGAGATAGATGCCTTTGGGTCAAAATGAAATGAGACTCATGCTCAGATGTTGTCCAGAGCTCACAGGAGACACCACAAGCCCTCATGGCACAAGAGAGCACATAGCTTCTGCAATAAGCAACCTACACCTCCATTCTCAAACAGAATTAGGGGTACAGTTCTGGCTGCACAACATGATCATCTCATTCAACCACGTAAAGACTGCATTGAAAACATCCAGACGTGGTAGCAGGTGGTTGAAATCTCATCACTAGGGAGGAAGAGGCAGGTAGACTCCTAGAGCTCACCAACCAACGCACTACTAATTCACTGAGTCACTGGCCAAGGAGAGACTATCTCAACTAATCAATTAATTCCTTGGGGAAAGCCATTCCAGATGTGAGTCAACCTTAAGTCACAAGTAAACTCACCCCACATGCACCGTGGCTTAGTCAGGGTTTTACTACTGTGAACAGGCACCATGACACAGGCAACTCTTATAAAGGATAACATTTAATTGGGGCTGGCTTACAGGTTCAGAGGTTCAGTCCATTATCATCAAGGTAGGAACATGGCAGCATCCAGGCAGGCATGATGCAGGAGGACCTGAGAGTTCTACAACTTCATCTGAAGGCTGCTAGCAGAATACTGGCTTCCAGGCAGCTAGGATGAGGGTCTTAAAGCCCATGCCTACAGTGACACACCTATTCCAACAAAGCCACACCTACTCCATCAGGCCACACCTTCTAACAGTGCCACTCCCTGGGCCAAGCATATACAAACCATCACACACCCTAATCACATTCAGCAATGTAGTTTTCTGCTTACAGACCCAAAGAGTACTAGCAAGGGAGTCCCCTGTCTCTGAACCAGGTATCCATGGGTCACTCTGTGTTCAAATGATGATTGACAGAATCCCAACACAAGCTCCAGGCACCTCTTTTTTGGGGGAGAATAGGGGGTTTCAAGACATGGTTTCTCTGTGTAGCCCTGGCTGTCCTGGAACTCACTCTGTAGACCAGGCTAGCCTTGAACTCAGAAATCCACCTGCCTCTGCCTCCCAAGTGCTGGGATTAAAGGCGTGTGCCACCACTGCCCCACTCCAGGCACCCCTTAACAGTGCACAGAGGCAGACCCACAGTAGGATTCTTGGCTCTTGCCACAGAACAGTACCCAATCCTTCATCTGTCCCTACCTAGGACAGGTAGTGTCATGCAGCCTTTAAATCCTCTCATTTCAAACAGAGAAGTCTGTTAGGGGGCACCAGAATCACATGACTAATGATCACCTAAACTACAGCTCTGCATGAACACAGGACATGTCTCCAGATCCTCCTCCCCTTCTCACTGTGCTTCATGCTCACCACTGAGCACCATGTGAGAGAAAAGTGCTCACCACTGAGCACCATGTGAAAGAAAAGCATCTTCAGCTGCCCCCTGCCCTCGGGAAACCAGAAAGCCCAGCCTTTCAGGACCAGAATTGGACAGCTCCCTCTTCTTTATCATTTTCATGTTACAAAGGATGTGTCACCCTCGCTCCCGAGTTTCTCGGCTTTCCTACTGTTTTCCTCTAGAGCGGGATGACTTCTGAATTCTAGAAAGAGACTTTGGACATCATAATCCTCTCTGACAGAGGTCCAAAAGCATCATTGCCCTGAGTATTCTCGAAACTTTCTCAACTCAAAATATTCTCAGAAGTTCAGTACATGACTGCTGTAGTGCTCCAAGTCCCCAGAGGTTCCCACAGCAGGGAGTGGAGCCAGATGCTCTGGGCTCTTGAGAGGAGGCAGCACTAGGCCCTGCCTGGCACTAGGATGATTCTGTCCCCAGTGAGGGAGCATCCCAGGCATTTGCTCCCTTGAATCCCACACTGAATAGACAATAATGGGTCTTTGCAATTCTCTCCTAGAGTTCCAGATGTTGGTTTTAATGAACCTCAAATTCGTATTTCTCCAGGGGCCTCTCTAGAGAAGTCACAAGAACCTTCCTCACATTCCATAATTAGCCTCGATCCTGGGTTGGCTATTCTTCAGCCATGTGCTCTGCTCTCCCCACCCCAACCCCTGCCATGTGGCCCTAGGCCAGGCATTTGTCCAGGAGTCCTTGCCATCTCTCCAAGTGGCCACAACTTGTATACTGGACTTTCACAAATACTGTCCACTACCTTCTGTTCATGAAAATGAGTCTAACATCCAGTCTACCTCTTTAGGTCTCCTTTGAAAGATGGTGAATTATCACTGAATGAATCCTGTGGTGGTTTAAATAGATTTGGCCTCCATAGACTCATGTGTTTGAGTGCTTGGCCCATAAGGAGTGGCACTATAAGGAGGTGTGGCCTTATTGGAGGAAGTGTGTCACTGTGGGTGTAGGTCTCCTATGCTCAAGCTCTGCCCCGTGCGGTACAGTCTTTGTCTGCCTTCCGATCAAGATGTAGAATTCTAGGCTCCTTCTCTAGCACCATGTCTACCTGCACATTGCCATGCTTCCTGCCATGATGATATGGACTGAACTTCAATGGAATGAACTGTTAGCCAGCCCCAGTTAAATGCTTATTTTTATAAGAGTTCCCTTTGGGGCTGGTGAGATGGCTCAGCTGGTGGGAGTGCCAGCTGCTCTTCCAAAGGTCCTGAGTTCAGATCCCAGAAACCACATGGTGGCTCACAACCATCCGTAATGACATCTAATGCCCTCTTCTGCTGTGTCTGGAGACAGCTACAGTGTACTTATTTATAATATAATGAATGAATCTTTGGACTGGAGCGAGCGGGGACTGAGTGAGCAGGGCTAAAGGGAGCAAGCAGGGTCTACCGGAGCAAGCAGGGTTGACTGGAGTGAGTAGAGGTCCTGAAAGTCAATTCCTAACAATCAGATGAAGGCTCACAACTATCTGTACAGCTACAGTGTAAACTCATATACATAAAATAAATAAATCTTTAAAAAACAAAAGAGTTGCCTTGGTTATGGTAGCTCTTCACAGCAATAAAACCTAAGCTAAGACAAGTCCATAGACGAACAGAAAAAGTGGGAAACCCAGAAATAGCCCCAGTGAAATATAAAGTCATACCTTCAACCCTTAACAGCTAGTAACGGTCTGTCAACTCAGATGGCCAGTAGGTAAGGCCAGACAAGGGTAAGAGTCAGAGGCAGAAGAGTAACAGTGTCTTCTGAGAAGAGACAGGCTATGTTTCCATCACAGAACTCAGAGACAGAGGCTTTTCACAGAAGAGACGAGGGACCCAAGGAACTCTCTGCTAGTCGTTAGGCACACAAGTGTGACTATGCAGGATTTGGTATTCGTTCTAGTCAAATTTTAAGTGTCTTTAATTGAAATAGAATTACCTAACTTTGCCCTCTCCTGTCCCTCCATCCAGCCCCTCCTGGATATCATTCAACGCCTCCCATACACTGCTTACACTCTCTTGAGTTTACAGAGTCTTTATTATTAACACATACATTTGCATGTGCATGCATTAATATATCCCTATAAACTGCCGAGTCTTTTGCTGTTGTTTGTATGTAAAAGGCTTCAGGAAGACCACTCCAATCAGTCTTGGAGCCAATTCTCCTTTTCTCAGTCCTTCTCTGTCTAGTGGTGGAACACCATGAAATCATCCCCTCCCATGTTGAGATCTCTATTGATGTTGACATTGTCCCAGTCTTGGCTTTGCAGCCATTTCCTGGACAGTCTGTTTCACTGCGCACTTCCAGGTACACTGGCTCTTACAATCTTTCCACGCCCTCTCAGAGTCATAGACTTGGCATCTATAGTGTAGATATTATCTTCTGGAGCTGGGCTCTTTACAATCTGTTGGTCTCTGTATTGTGTGCAACAGAGGGGTGGGTCACCATTTGCTGTGGGATGGGAGTTGGTAGCTACCCTCATCAATGTAGTAAGGAATGATCTGCTCTAGCAAAGTGGTGGTAATAAATTCTCTCTTATGATCCACAGCCTCAGCAGCCTCAGGAAGTTAGCTAGATTCTCAGTATCAGGCATGATTCTCTTCCAATTAGACAGATGTTGGTCCAATTAGACAGATGCTGGTTGCCACCGGCATGTGAGTAGCACTGATTGGACCTATGCAGATGACCATGCCACACTGTTCATTGTCATGGTTCATTGGTACTATAGCTGGGTAGGACTGTTTAATTGTTTCCCTTACCTGGCAGCTTGCACTGGGGCAAAGGGTTGGATTGCAGGAGAGTAACAGGGTGATATGAAGCAGGAAGCAGAAAAGCAGGGTGGGGCTCCAACTGAGGAGGGGAATGGAGTCAATACAGACAGGAGGCATGGGGGACAAATAACTCCAAGATTGTCCCCCATGTCCTATGTAACCATAGGGAATTGTATTGGGCTGGAGAGATGGCTCAGCGGTTAAGAGCACTGACTGCTCTTCCAGAGATCTTGAGTTCAATTCCCAGCAACCACTTGGTGGCTCACAACCATCTGCAATGGGATCTTCTGAAATGCCCTCTTCTGGTGTGATTGAAGACAACTACAGTGTACTCATATAAATAAAATAAATAAAAACTACTTTTAAAAAAGATTTATTTATAAAAACAGAAAGAAATTGTATTATTTTATATTCCCCTAAAATGATTATACACAATACATATAAGGGCTTGCATATACGTATATATGTATACATACCTAAAGACATATATGGGGTGTGTGTGTGTGTGTGTGTGTGTGTGTGTGTGTATGTGTGTGTTGTAGAAAGTTAAGCCACTTGAGCTGACAGTGTTTGTTACAAGAGGCAGGAAGAAGAAAAGTCCTTTCATTGGTCAGGATAGTCCAAGTGACTCCCCAAACAATACAGACTTGGTTGCCATCCAAGGGTTGAAGGTGGTCCCTATTGCAGAAGATACCACACACCTAGCACATAAGGATGAGTTAAAACTGACTAGTCAGTTTTCAACATGAGATTACTGAGAATCTGATGATTTTAAGAGACTAGTTACCTGTGAACTCAGAGGTCCCTTCCTGAACAAACAAACACCTCTTCCAATAACCGTGCTCTTTCTTTGTGTAGAGACATGTATCCAGCTCTACCAATGATTTCAGTAGATGTGCCCTTGAGTCATTTTCTATGAATTAAGAAACACCAAGAGCCAATGACATGACTGCACCTGGTCTCCTTGGAAACCAGTGGCTGCTGCAACCTTTCCTTCCATCATGTGTAGCTAGTACCAAGACTCATGAGGAGCCATCAAAAGGAGAGACAAGATGACAAGGAGTCGCCCTGGCCTCAATATTTCTGGTGCTAACTTTAAGCTTCAATGGGATCTTATACTTTTAAATTTTAAAACAGACCAATGTAGAAATAAGATGCCACTGTGTATGATATTAGACATATGGATAACATATATACACACATATTTCTTGCATACTTCCTGGTGCACTGGCTCTTACAATTTTTCCACCCTTTTCAGAGTCATAGATTCAGCACCTATAACGTAGATGTTATCTTCCAGAGCTGGGCTCTTTAGAATCTATTGATCTCTGTATTGTGCCCAACAGAGGGGTGGGTCACCATTTGCTGTAAAGAGAGGCTCTGGGATGGGAGTTGGTAGCATCATTCATCTTTACGTATAGATACAACTTAGAATGTTGATGTGTGTGTGTGTGTGTGTGTGTGTATGTATATGTGTGTGTGTATATATGTGTGTGTGTATGTGTGTATGTGTGTGTATGTGTGTGTATGTGTGTGTATGTGTGTATGTGTGTGTATGTATGTGTATGCATGTGTGTGTATGTGTGTGTATGTGTGTGTATGTGTGTGTGTGTGTGTGTGTGTGTGTATTCTGATTTCTTCTGGGGAAAGAAGATGGGAAATGACCCGTGCAGACACACATGCTTAGGAGGTAAGTTGTAAAAGAAAACACTTCACTGCATAGTCTCCCACCCAAAGCCAGAGTTCATGTCCAGGGAAAGAGACTCAGTTCAGACCCACAAATACGTTCTTGTATACATGAATTATTTCTGGCAACTCCCCATGTAGATTTACAGTTATTGGCATGAGGCTCGAAACAACTTACTAATTCCTACAGAAACACATTTGAAGGACCTAAAATGAAGACATGACCTGTTTTCAACTCTAGCACATGTACCCTTGCTTTGTGAACAGCTCCACTGGAACACACAAATCCACAGCAATGGTGAACACACCTGGCTCTCTTCAACTGAATATAGAAAGCATTTCATCAGTGGAAACCATGTATGAGTATTCACTAATATGTGGACTCAACTAGGTCCTCTCAACAGTACTATGTTCATCCCCTAACTGCCACGTCACCATGTGTGAGATTGGCCATTAGAGAGATAACTAAGGTTAACCGAGGCCATAAGGAGAAGAGCCACTGGCCTTGCCACACCTTAAGGTCAGACATCTGGTTTCCCAGCCTACAAGAAATAAACATCAATGTTTAACAGGTAAAAAGAAAACTAAACAGATATCCTTTACATGACATGATGTTCTTGACAAGTCTGTCTGATTCCATTGATTCAATATTAAGAACAACAAAAAAATAGAGTTGGGGCTATAACTCGGCGTGAAGGTTTGTGCCTAGAATGAATGTTTGTGCCTAGGTTCAGTTTCCAGTGCTATCACAAAAATGAAAAAATAAAATGAAAAAGTAAACTAAAATTTCTATTTAAAAAGAAATAATGAATTTTGTCCTCATTTTCCCTAGTATTAATTTTTAATCAAATGTGCCCAAATTGATACCTAAAGCCAAAAGTCATTTGCAAACAAACCTCTGTTGTTTGAACCAACAAAAGTCAGCTCTACTTTAAAAAAATTAAAAACAGTATCCTGATGCGATGATGGGTAGAAACGGGCCACCGAGAGCAGGTATGAGTCCACACCCCCACACGCACACCTGCATTCCTGCACACACACACTTGTGCCCCTGCACACACACACCTGCACCCCTGCATACACACACCTGTACTCATGCACATACACACACACCTGCATTCATACACATACAGACATACCTGCGTTCATGCACACACACACACCTGCACTCATACACACACACACCTGCACTCGTGCACACACCTGCACTCATTCACACACACCTACACTCATGCATACACACCTGCAACTCATGCACACACACACACCTGCACTCCTGCACACACACACACACACCTGCACTCCTGCACACACATACCTGTACTCCTGCACACACACACCTGCACTCCTGCACACACACACACACCTGTACTCCTGCACACACACACCTGCACTCCTGCACACACACACTTGTACCCCTGCACATACACACCTGCACCCCTGCAAATACACACTTGTACTCCTGCACACACACACCTGCACCCCTGCATACACACACCGTACTCATGCACACACACACATACCTGCATTCATGCACATACAGACACACCTGCATTCATGCACACACACACACCTGCACTCATACACACACACACCTGCACTTGTGCGCACACACCTACACTCATGCACATACACCTGCAACTCATGCATACACACACACCTGCAGACATACACACCTGCCCTCCTGCACACACATACCTACACTCATGCATACACACCTGCAACTCATGCACACACACACACACACACACACCTGCAGACACACACACCTGCAGACACACACACCTGCACTCCTGCACATGCACTCCTGCACACACACACCTGCACTCCTGCACACACACACCTGCACTCCTACGCACACACACACACACACACACACCTGCAGACACACACACCTGTACTCCTGCACACACACACCTGCACACACACCTGCACTCCTACACACATACACACACACACACACACCTGCACTGGTGGCAAGTAGAAAGATGCTTTTAGACAGCAGAGGGCGCCAACAGCACACTTGCCACACTGCAGCAGACCTCATACCTTACCCCCCCCAGAGTCCTCTCTTGAACCTCCACAGCACAGCCCACAGTCAGGAGGCAGCACTGCACAGTGAAAATTCTCTGCTTTACACGTCCAGCCAGGATTACCTCAAAGGACAGACAACTACGCACCAACTTCAGGAGAGCTGTTTGTTACAATTAATAGCATGTTAAAAGGGCAAAAATCAGTGTACTTGAGAGGTAGCTTCCACCCAAGTGCACTTTATGTGCAAATGCCACTGTGTAAGAACAGAGACCTGCCCTCCCGGATTTTTGTTTCAGTGTTGAGCAGCAGAATACTTATTGATGAGACTCCATCCCAACCCCTTGGCAGGCACTAATTCACTCTAGCTCTAGAGCAGTGGTTCTTAACCTGTTGGTAGCAACCCATTTGGGGTGAGTGGAATAACCCTCTTGCAGGGGTCACATAACAGATATCCTGCATTTTGGATATTTGCATTACAACTCATAAGAGCAACAAAATTACAGTTGTGAAATAGCAACAAAAATAATTTTATGGTTGAGGGTGATAACAACATGAGGAAATGTGTCTCAGTTAGGGTTTCCATTGCTGTGAAGAGACACCATGACCAAGGCAGCTCTTATAAAATAAAATGTTTAATTGGGATTGGCTTACAGTTGCTGAGGTTCAGTCAATTTTCATCATGGCAGGAAGCATGGCAGTATGCAGGCAGACATGGTGCTGGAGGAGCTGAGAGTTCTGTATCTTGATCCGAAGGCTGCCAAGAGACTGTGTACCACACCGGGCAGAGTGTGAGCACTAGGAGACCTCAAAGCCCACCCACACAGTGCATATACATTCATTTGCATATGCATATGGAGCAAAAGACCAAGTGCTAGTGCAGAAAGAATTCACTCATTCTGCATGAAAAATGAGCTCCAATCTTTATTGCAATGAGAAGGAAAAGGCTTCTACCCTTTTAATGCTAAATAAATTAAACCCAAGTCTATAAGAAGAAAGCTTTGTGTTATTTAGTAAGACTAAGCCTGCCTTGCTGTTAAGAAAAGACCTGTTCTGTCCCATGGTCAGGAGAAGCCTGCCTGCTCCTTCCGCTCTCTCTGCAGCTTCTTCTTTTTCCCCTTTTCCTCTGCATTCTGCATATTACTCTCTTAATGCCTATGGTCCCTTTAACTTCTAAGATGGTCTACTCTGCTGTCCTCTGCCTCATCTTGCTCTCTCCTCCTGCTTTGATGGGATAATGTCCTGCAATGTCATGGTTCCTAGTTTCTTACACCTGGTTCTAGGGGAATAGATCTCATGGTTTTCCTAAACTTCCTTTTTTTTTTTTTAACAAAAATTCACTAAAAGTTCAAACATAATTTCAAACCATAATTTGAATAAGAAACATTCTTATTCAACAAAGAATTTACAACAGAGAATGTTTGCATATGTATGCATAACACTAGACATTCATTATGTGTCACTACCTCCACAGGTTCATGGAGAGTTAAAGACCAAGACTATGTTATCATTGAAGTTTTGTATAGATAAACCCAGTCAATATTTTACCTTCCGTCCTTGCACCTAAAATAAATCATTAGTTCCCTTTTTATGACCTTTGGTTAATGGTTTTACAACCTCTTGGAATGTGCTTTAAATTGCAGATGTCTACTTGCTATCTCAGAAGCAATTAACTGGTGACACTTGAAGACTGGCACAGTTCTCATTCCAGTTTTGACATCAGAAAAGGACTTAATAGCAGTCCCACTATAAAAGAGCTTAATAATTACTAGTATAATTTTAGGAATTCCTATAGACTCATCATTAAGAATTAAGAAATCATCTATTTGTCTATATAGCATCACTACAAAATAGTATAGCTTCTTTGTTCTCCAGAGATCTGCTCAATATATATATTCATATATATTCATACATATATATATTCATATATATTCATTCATATATATTCATACATATATGTGGCATATTAATAGCAGGAATCTTTTCTCAAATATAATCTCTTTGGCCTTGCCTAGAAAGCAAATCCATCATAGCTTTACAGTCCATGGTGGAACCATCTCAGGAAGATCACCTGCTAGTTTTTAGCTTCTCCTAGATGGCTCCTGGCACTCTGGACTAGAGATTGGATAACTCTAACAGATCATCCAAATGTCACTGCCTATTTTTATACAGTCCACAAGCTAAAACTGGATTTTCATTGTTGAATTAATAAAAGAAACAATACTTTCTGATATGTATAAATAACATAGAAACCAAGTCAAACATCAATGACTGCAGCAGATTGTCAAGGGTTGCATCACACCACTGTAGCTGAGCAGAGTCATTGCACCACAGGCTGTGAGCCCCACACACTTAGAGTCTCCCATACCTGGGCCTCTCCAGAAAAGCTGGCACACAACTGTTCTAGGATAAAGACATCTTCTCATTCTCCTTGGAACTTGGAATGATCACATGACTGAGTTCTAGGTAGCAAAGGCTAGCAGGAATGGGGTATGTGACTCCTAAATCATGTGTATCTATGGGAAGGATGCTCTTCTTCACCATCCTTCCTCCTGGTATCTAAGAAACAGCTGAGGTGTGGGCCAGCAGGTACCCTGAGAAGGCCTTAGGCACAAGCTCTGCAGCAAGTCCCACAACACCCAGAGGAAGCTCCACTCCCAGGTGCTCTAACACACCCAGAATCACAGGATCCCAGAACCACAAGATCCCAGAGACAGCTTGACTCTGAGGAGTTCTGACACAACCAGAATCAAAGGAAGGACAGGCTCCAGTCAGATTTAGCAAAGGCAGGTAGCACTAGAGATAACCAGATGGCAGGGGGCAAGTGTAAGAAAATAAACAACACAAACCAAGGTCACTTGGCATCATCAGAACCCAATTCTCCCACCATAGCAAGTCCTGGACACAACACCACACCAGAAAAGCAAGATTCAAATATAAAATCACTTCTCATGGTGATGATACAGGACTTTAAGAAAGACATAAATACGCCAAGCAGTGGTAGCCCACACCTTTAATCCTGGCACTTGGGAGGCAGAGGCAGGCAGATTTCTGAGTTCGAGGCCAGCCTGGTCTAGACAGTGAGTTCCAGGACAGCCAGGACTACACAGAGAAACCCTGTCTCGAAAAACAAAACAAAACAACAAGAAAGACATAAATAGCACCCTCAAAGAAATACAGGGGAACACAGGTAAACAGCTAGAAGCCCTTCAAGAGGAAACACAAAAATCCCTTGAAGAACTATAGGAAAACACAATCAAACAGGTGAAGGAAATGAGCAAAGCCATCCAGAATCTAAAAATGGAAATAGAAGCAATAAAGAAAACAGAAAGAGACACAACCCTGGAGATACAAAACCTAGGAAAAGAGATCAGGAGTCATAGATGCAAGCATCACCAACAGAATACAAGAGATAGAAGAAAGAATCTCAGGGGCAGAAGACATCATAGAAAACATTGACACAACAGTCAAAGAAAATGCAAAAAGCAAAAAGTTCCTAACCCAAGACATCCAGGAAATCCAGGGTAGAATGAGAAGACCAAACCTAAGGATAATAGGTATAGAAGAGAGTGAAGATTCCCACTGTAATGGGCCAGCAAATATCTTCAACAAAA
>NW_022196905.1:157454013-157466646 GCF_008632895.1 Mastomys coucha | reverse complement strand
CTTACCCTTACCTAATGTCTGTGCCACCCTCCAAGCAGAATCATTGTTCATTGAAACAGTTGGTGAATAACCTTATCGATAGACCATTTTAATACACAAAGTATTTCTTAAATGAATGTAACCTGTTCTCTGTGGGCTGAGAATAAAGTCACTCACTCAAGTCAAATAGCTTTGACCATAGCAGGAAGTCTGTATCCAAAAATCATGCCTACAATTCATTCCTTGGCGCTGCAGAACTGTCAACTCTCAGCTTAGCTACAATGAAGGTAAAATCCTTTGGTGATGTAAGAGTCATTGAAGTACAGCCTTATTACAATGAAATCCAATGTCTAAAAATTGTTCTTATTTTGGACTTGTACCACAGTAAGAGCCAAGATTTTAAGCCCTACTAAATACAAAACAAACAAACAAAAAGACTTTATATATTTATGTTCATTTAAGAAAATACTAGTAGTGATATATTATTTTGAAATACACAGTTAGTATGTTTGGAGTTATTTAAAATTTATATTGAGAAAAATGTATGTATTTTCAGTATTGCTGTAGACAAGCATCTACATAAGACTGTTAAATTGATTGTTGTTTTATATCAAACAACTTTTATAATACTCATTTGTGGAGAGCCATTTTCAGCTGTGCCCAAGAGTGAGTGGTCTCATAAACATGCCCTCATTTGGCTAAGCTTGTTGCCATTGGTTGCTGCCGCATCTGGTGACCTATCCACTTTTGCCATGTGGCCCATTGGGATTGGCTAAGCTTGGGAGTACTTAATGGCCGAGGGTGGGCTGGAAGGCGGGGCTTAGATGGCAGGAAGGGGAGGCTTAGATGGCAGGAAGGCGGGGCTTAAGTAATGGCTCCCCAGAGCCAAAAGGAAGCAGAGAAGGCAGAAGAAAGAAAGCAGGAGAAGCAGGAGGGAGAAGACTGTTATAACGTTCCTGAATAAACTGCTAAAAGGAAGAGCTCGGGTTGCGTCTTTCTTGCTGGTCGAGGCGGATATGACACTCATTGTTATAATATTTTATAAATTTTAAAGAATATGAAAAAAAGAAAAAGAGAAAGCTGAGATGGTAGAAGCCCCAGCATCAATCGGTCCATGAGATGGATGACCAAACTTAAAGACAGGCCAGCAACAAGATGAAGAAGTTCAAATCCCCAGTGATGAAGAACATCACAAGCTATATGCCCTAGCCTGGGTACTTGTTTCTGTTACAGATATTAATCTGTCTCTTAAGCCACTATTATGTCAGGCCTTCTTTACGGGATGTTACATAGACTACACTATAGACTCACACTTACATACCTTAAAAACTGCTGTGTATTAATGTCACTTAAGTCAGTTAACTCAAATGCCACCTCCTTGAAAAGTACCTGCTTTGTTCCTATTATAACAAATGAACAGAAGTTGCCTCTGCCAGCATGTGGCACCCACACTGCAGGAATCACTTAGTGAAGAATTTCCGTTGTAAAATTTTCCATTCACAGCTTGACAGGCCTAAGAATGTTCTCAACACACACAGGCACAAAGGAAAACCAAAGCTTTCCTAAGCATACGATTTTAAATGCATAGACTGGGCTTTTGGGATGGCTCAGTAGGTAAAGGCTCTTGCCAGCATGATGACCTGAGTCCCACTCCAGAGATCTATGTTGGAAGGAGAAAACCAACTCCCACAGATGTCCTTTGACCAATACACATGTATAGTGACATACACACACACACACACACACACACACACACATAATTTAATTTTTTTTTAGTAAAATGTATAGATTATCAAGCCACTATAAACCCAGCATGACCTTTGGAAATTATGCAGTTCATGTTATCATGTTTTTGCAATGAGTTAATGTATCAAATGCCCTTGTGTATAAAACCCTTGTAAGAAGAACAAGCAGAAGCCGAGGGGCTCAAACCAGAGTCCAGAAGTTTATTGGTCCTGACTTGGGCTCCTTAACTCTCCAAGCTCCTGTTCAAGCTTTCTTAAGAACTTTCTACATTTCTGGCCAAGCTTTCTAGTACAGTGTGCATACCACTAACTAGTTAGAGTCAGACTGCATTAGTGATGGCCCAAACCTTATTGAATCTATTCTGGTCATTGAAATGAAATTATATTTAGACTTTCATCTGGCTTTGGATAGATTACATAGCTAAAGTCTACGGGGTAAATTTTGATAGTTTTTTTTTTTTTTAAGTCACATGGCTAGACCACTGTTCTTTGTCCAGAGTCCACTTCCATCCATGGGAACCTACTAAAGTCCCCACAAAAGACAGCATGCTACTTCAGGGATGTAACATAGCGCTATGTCGTGATACTTACGGTGGTGGAACCGGAAAACTAACCACCTACAAACATGTGGGACATTTCGTCACTTACCTCCTGTGACAAAGCCCACAGCAGTGGAAGCACAAGGACCCCACAATCACAGCCATTTTTTAATGGTCGTTCCATCCAAAGACACACTAAGAGAGGACTGGGCACTCTTCCGTAGTGGCATGACAAGAATGGTCTTAAGTTTGATCTCCTTCCTTCTCCCAAATGGATGGAATTACTCATAGGACGTAAGAAAATAACTGAGTAGGGGCTTTAAAATAATAGTGATATACAGGATCCAAAAGATCTAAGACAGATCTAGCCTGAAAACCTACCCCGAGTACCAGCTTTCATGTTACTAGAAGGTTCCACACAAGCTTCCAAGGGAGCCAGGCAACCAATCATCCTACCCAGCCATGACATCTATGGACTACAGCAGCGACAAGCGTGGCTTGATCACCCTAAGGATGCAAGGGTGGCATAAACACCCCAGTGGCAACCAACAGCTCTCTAACAGAGGGGAAATCATGCCTAGTCCTGGAAACCTAGCCACCTCTATGTTGGTCTAGTGAGGCCACAAACCTTGGAGGACAGCCTGTAACTGCCACTGTACTAAACCAGCGTAGTTTCCGACTACACTGTCAAGATTTATCCTTGTACTTACAGATAAGTCCTCAAACCTCTCTATGCCACAGATGAAGATCAGTACAGAAAACCACAACGTGTTAAAATGCAGAGAATATGTGCTTGTATGGTGCCCACCCCCCAAGGACACACCCACAGCATAACTCCCGCACCTAAAGCTCAGGAAACGGGGGAAGAGGAATCAGAAAGACTGGAAGAGCCAGATGACCAGCTGTGAGATGTGTCTCCCAGAAACACATCAGGGAGTTATACCTGTGAACTCTCAACAACAGTGCTGCTGAAACAAAACCTGAACTGTGGCAAGGAGAGGCATGTTCACACCAAAGAGGAAAAATCTCATGGGGCCTGAACCCCAAAGAATTACAAGCAACGGAGAGACACTAAGAGCTAGAGAGACAGCGTTCCTCGGGGAGACCCACCCCAATTTGTTATCCAATACCAAGTGGTCAGATCTGAAAACACACACATACAGGTAAGAATGTGTGGACTGCGCGGGTTTACATACAGGTAAGAATGTGTGGACTGCGCGGGTTTACATACAGGTAAGAATGTATGGACTGAGCAGGTTGTATGTGTATACTTACAAGTGTGCGGCATGTGCATGGGGAGGAGGTAGAAACAATAATTCAAGAAAAAGATGCCATGAATTGAGAAAGAACGCATCAGGGGTACATGGGAGGGGTTTGGACAGAGGAAGGGGAAGGGGGAAATGCTGTAACTATATTTTAATTCCAAAAAAATTTTTTTAATCAAAAAAAAATTGGTGATGGAAGTAATTCCTCTAAATTGGAACAGAAATAAAAATGTTGCACCACATGTTCCTCCGCTTCTTGAGGCGAGAAGCCTTAGCAACTGTGCGAGCTGAGCCAACACCTATGCCTGCTCTTTGTCAAACTGAACCAGCTCTGGTGGCGGTAACTCTGCACAGCAGGACACACCCTGGATCCTGCACTTGGGCAGGGAGTCACGCCTTCTGGAGGAAGAAATCGTGACTCAGCACCTCATCAACACATTTAAACCATCAAAACTAAATCTGGTTACAGATCAGGGAGCCATGAGACATAAATATGCCATAGGAACAAGCATGGCCCCCAAATGAGGCTCTCCAATTAAAATCCGGAAGTATGACCAGACATAGGAAGCACCCGGCACTCCACCGCCCTGGGCCACCTCCAAAGACTGGCTTCGGTGTCATTCTAAACAAGTCTTAAAGTAGGAAACCATCATTGAAGGCTCAAGGATGGAGTCAGGGCTTTCTGGTTTGTGGTTTCCCATAATCCTTTGCTTTTCTAACTCAGCTAGCACGCAGTGACTCCAGTGCCTTCTGAGCATGCCTGGTGTTATGCTTAATCACTATTTCCCCTCTGAGTAGCCAATGGGCCTTGAGAACAGAAGCACGCCACGCCCTCTGCCCCTTTCTGGGCAAGATCCACATTCCTCTGCTAAATAGCGTCTGTCCTCCGTCTTGCATGTCTGCAATCAGAAAGTATAACTCACTATCTCCTATTCTTAACAAACCTTTTTAGCAAATCAGAGTAGGAACAGTTTCTGGAAAAGGAATTGTAGAACGAATAAACCGCATGGAGGACACACAAGCCCTCCTTCCTGCATTCTGTCCTCTCCTGGGTCTCCTCTTGTGAGACTGGGACTCGCAGGAGTCCACTGAGGCCCCCTAGAGCTGCAGCATGCTCACCCTGTTTGAGGAGAGGACAGGCCATCTTGACTGTGTCGCTAGGAAACAGCAGTCCTGCTCTGTGCTTATGTACAAATGACTCCTTTTAAATGAACTTTCTAAGCAGCATGAAGATATACATGCGGGGTCACTTCAAACCTTCTACAAACCTAGCCACACCACACACCATTATCTCTCCACACAATTTTGAGCATCACACTCCTTCTGAAGTACTGTGTCCCCAGGATTTCAAACTTCCCAGGTTTCTGAATTCCTCAATTTGTAACCCATGCTTCACGATGCTACGTCATCACTCCTTTGAAGAGTTGTGGGCAACTGGTTAAACCTGGCAAGTGAACCAGTCCCCTAGTGTATTGTAATTACTGACATTTTAAATAAAACCGTTGCTTTGTTCAACTGATGTCTCTTCATACCCTCTAATCACACCTCCACCGATGGTCACACCTCTACTGATGGTCATACCTCTACCAATGGCTACACCATCACTGATGGTCACACCTCCAGCGACGGGCCCATCCTTAGAACTATTCCTGTGCTGATAGGACTCTCTCCTACCAGTTGGTGGTGAACCCTGGGCACCATGAGAGCAGCAGCTGTGCATGCACACCTACAGTTAGAAACTTTGCACTTTCTTTTACTCTGCTTCAGTTCCTAACTTCACATTGTCTCCTCTAAAGAAATCCATCCTCAGAGGAAGCATTACATGCCTGAGATTTTACCAATCATCATTTTGTACTTCTCTGCAACAGATAGACATTAAGAAGCCAGGATATAAATACCTATGCCATGGGCTCAGGGTATTTTATACAGATACTGAAACAGAGAATAGTGCTAAGTAATAAGCAGGGCTCAAGGGAGGGGGCATATGAATCTCCCTGGGAAGGGGAAATAGAATAGACATTTCCAGTGGGGGGAGTACAGGAACAGGTGGGATCGAGTCAGAAGAAGAGGGAGGGAGAAAATATTGTGAGAGACAACTGAAATTGGGGGAGAGGAGGGGGGCATCTGGGGTATGAGCTAGAAACCAAGCACAATAGAAACTCCCAGGGATCTACAAAGGTGACCCTAGCTAGCAATGGGCCCTCTGATATAACCAGGCAAGGCTTCTAGGGGAGGGACCGGACACCAACCCAGCCACAAAACCTTCATGCTACAATTTGTCCTGCCTACATTGTGTCCTGTGCTGGGAATGGCCGACCAATCACAGCTCCAGCCTGAGACCTATGCCACTAGAGGGAGCCCACCCATAACGATACCTGGAGGGCCAGAAGCCAGAGGCTGGATAGCCCAGAGACCTGGGATAAAACCAAACATGACTGGCAAAAAAAAAAAAAAGAAAGAAAAAAGTCAATGAAATGACTAAGGATATTCTGTTATACTCATAGCTTGCATTGATTGGTGCCCAACCCAACTGTCATCAGAGAAGCTTTCATTGAGCAACTGATGGAAACAGATGTGGAGAGCCACAGCCAATTAATTATCAGGCAGAGCTCCGGGAAGGATTGTAGGAGCCAGAGGGGCCAAGAACAACACAAGAAAATCCACAGTCAACTAAGACTCATAGGGGCTCACAAGAGACTGAAGCAACCATCAGGGAGCCTGCCTTGGTCTGACCTAGGCCCTCTGTATAAATGTTATGATTGTGTAGCTTGTGGAGGGAAGGGCTATGTCTCTGACTCTTGTATGCTTTAGAACATTTCCCTCCTCCTGGGTTGCCTTGTCCAGCCTTAACATAAGGGGAGATGCCTACTCTTACTATAGCTTGATATGCCACATTTGGTTGATATCCATGGGAAGCCTGCCCTTTTCTGAATAGAAATGGAGGAGGAAACCGGGCAGTGGTAGTGCAAGCCTTTAATCCCAGCACTTGGGAGGCAGAGACAGATGGATTTCTGAGTTCAAGGCCAGCCTGGTCTACAGAGTGAGTTCCAGGACAGCCAGGGCTATGCAGAGAAACCCTGTCTCAAAAAAAAAAAACAAAAGAAGAAGAAGAAGAAGAAGAAGAAGAAGAAGAAGAAGAAGAAGAAGAAGAAGAGGAAGAGGAAGAGGAAGAGGAAGAGGAAGAGGAAGAGGAAGAGGAGGAGGAGGAGGAGGAGGAGGAGGAGGAGAGGAAGAGGAAGAGGAAGAGGAAGAAGGAGACAGAGAAGAAAGAAAGAAAGAAAGAAAGAAAGAAAGAAAGAAAGAAAGAAAGAAAAAGAAAGAAAGAAAGAAAGAAAGAAAGAAAGAGAGAGAGAAGAAGAAGAAAAGGAAGAGGAATGGAATGAGGGAAGCAGAGGAAAGGTGGGGGAAGGAATTGGGAGGAGAGGAGGGAGAGGAAAACTGGTTGGGATGAAAATAATAACAATAGTAGTAGTAGCAGTAATTACTATAATAATACTAGAGAATATTGTGAATAGAATGGAAAAATACATTCCAGAGATTAGCATATAAATGGTAACAACAAGGGAAGACTGAGACAGTCTTAGCACACCTGGCCTTCTTCATTCAACCAAGGAAGCATGCTCAATAGCAGCCTGCATCACACGAGCTGGGGAGAGAAGGTGGCTACGTAAATGACCCATACAAAATCTCAAGCATGCATCACGCTCATAGCCCCGCCCTAACGCCAGGCCTTTCCTCTCTATTGCAGGAAGCCAGGCCATGGGCTGTAACTGGTGCACCTCAGAGCTCACCTACAGTTCTCTTCCTTTAACTGCCCATGCCTCTCTGTACAATTCAAGGTACAGAGGCCCAAGAGCCTGGAAACACCAGCAGAGGGCTTCCCGATTAAAATCCACACCTGTAGTGATACCCAACACTACATTAGTGATTTAACCACAGACCGAAAACATTATCACCCGACAGGAAGAAAATCACATTCTTTTTCCATGGCTCCTTGACGAATGCGGCTTCGTGTTTGACAGAGATGGGCTCAGAGCTGCTTTTGGACTTTTTTTTTTCTTTCTGTTTTTGATGTCAAGTCAGTATGTAGCCCAGGCTAGCCTGAAAACCCTTGATTCATCTGCCTCAGCCGGAATTGCAGGCACCAGGCTTTTATTGTGTTTTTCCAGATATAAACATGAGGAGTTCTTTTCACATAAACAGTGCCAAAGGTAGTTTTGTATAGGGATGTCTCTCAGACCACCAACTCCCTAAAATTACGAATAAAATTCACTGTGCGTGTGCATGGAGGGTTATTAGTCATTGTCTCCCAACAGTGTGCTTAGGCCAGCACTGGAGTTCTATGACCTAGAGCTACTGGATGTCTAAAGACAGCACCTCCATCCTGGAGGTCCCCAAGCTCCCTGAGCACCTTCTGAGATCTCTCCAGGTCGCCACTCCAGGTTCTGATGGGCAAAGCAAGAAGACATGAAGGACAGAAGACAGAAGGCTCCCTTCAGGCCCTTCTCAAGCATGAGTCCTAGGGAAGAGAAAGCCCAGGCTTCATTGTAGGGTTCACTGCCACCTGTCTTTTATACACAGAAACGATTCCACACTGTAGCTTCAACTATATTTCTTCTTCACTATCAGACGGCACTCATAGAGGGAAGCTTGCATACAGTGGCCCATCCAGGTCAGAGCCATCACACCCCGGTGCCTCAGCAGTCCATGTTCATTTACACCATGATAAAATCCACAGATTATTTCCAGCAGCAGGCAGAGATAGGAGAAGCCCATAACCTAACAGACTGTCAGGCCATTATCATTTGAATAATGTCAGAGAATTATATTACATTTCAACCCCCAAAGCTATGATAAAATAAAGCTCTATGATATCTCTCATGGGAGGTGGTAGGGTGGCCATATAAATTTACCTTCTCTTCCTTCTGAGATCAAATTAAGGGGAAGCGAAGGAATTTAAAAAGAAAGCAAACCACGGAGATGAAAGAAGGGGAGTGAGCAAGCCATACAGCACCAGTAGGTTCAACGTAGCTACAGAATACATCAAGTGGAAGGTTAGGACCAGAAGTGATCTGTGAGGTTGCAAGACAGAGGGGGAGGAGGAACTGTGCAGATCCCAGGATGCCTGCCCCAGCTGCTCAAGAATGTGGGCAACGGGAGACGAGCCTGAGTTGGGGGAGCAGAATCTAGCTGCAACAGCACCCACAGAATGTCTATCAGCACTCATAGGCAGGCACCCGAAACACCCTTGCCCGGCACCCCCACCTCACAGCCCCTCCCGTAGCACTAGAATCGCCTTCCCTTTTAAAACAATGGTGATTCCCTCTAAACAAAGACTTGAACTCAGGGTTTAGGCTCTATAGCAATCTGGTGTGCTGTTTGTCCAGACATCTTAAAAAATTAGCCCACATAACAACATACAGGCAGATTGCAACCAACCACCCTGCTGTAAAGGAAAACTGTAGGGAATGCTAGGAGTTTCAATAGAAAAGGCGAATAAGCATACAACAGAGAACGCTGAGAAAATATCGTGCCACCTTAAAAAGACAAGGGGGGGAGGGCATGTTGGAAATGTAAACGAAATAGTTGAGACTGAAATTTTAATTGACATGTTGGAAGGTCACAATGTTAACAAAATCTACCAGAAAATAGAAAAAAAACACACAGTGGAAATGTCCACATAGCGCACAACACAGCAGGAAGATCACAGGCCACACATGAGAGCATGAGCACTCCTGACAGAAAGACAAGAAGCTGAAAGTGAAGAAATCGGTTACAACAAAGAACCATCACCAAGCTCTCCAGAGGGGAGAGGGGAACAAATGGGAAATGATCTTAGAATTCAATAACCAGGCTAGACCTTCTAACAGAGGGAGTGACTAGCAAGCTCAGAAACGAACCCTCCACTCTTGCTCTTCTACAGTAAGCCTGACATCAGTGAAGTCAGAAAGGGGCAGACTCAAGGGGAAAAAAAAAAAAAAAAAAAAAAAAAAAAAAAAACAGAAAAGACATGAAGTGTTGAAAAAGCTCAGGCCTCAGAAACTTGGTGATCTATCAAAACCCGTCAGCCATGGCGGAAGGAAAGTCCAGGGACCCATGTCTGAGAAGGTATAAACTATTCCCCTGGGCCTTTGAAGTAACTGTAACAGGCAAGAAATGCAAGAAGCTGGGCAGAGTGACATACACCTATAACCCCAGCAGTGAGGAAGCTGAGGCAGGAGGACTGTGGGTCAAGAACAACCCAGGATACACAGTGAGATGAGAGAGGGGTAGGGAGAAAGGAGAAGGAAGAGGAAGAGGAATTGGAGGAAGGAAAGAGGAAGCACCCTGAGGCATTCCAGGGATCTATGTGAGAGAGAAAACAGCCACTGTGCTCTGGGCAGCTCTGCCATGGTCAGTGAGCACAATGCAAACATATGTACTTAGTTCTGACTTTCGGACTACAGCAAAATCACCAGAATTAACTGTGACTCCTAACCATACCGTGCACAGCATCTGCCATAGTGAATGCTAGAAGTTCAGCGAGCTCTGAGGAGCTAGCATCTCTTCACACATGGGCTGCCTGTCAGGGGACGCTCCCTAGAGCGGACAGAATAAGAAATAAAAGTGGAACTCCCTGCTGGAGCTAACGAGTTAGCCAAGGAAGAGACTAAAAGCAATAGTCCAGTGACACGCTGGGCAGGTGACACCAGAAGCACACTAGTGATGAGGCAGGGGACTGCCCTGAGGAGACAGACCAAAACCCAGAAGCAGTCACCAGCAAGCCAAGCAGTGAGTATACGAGGCTGAATGCAGGGTGTAGGTACATACCTCTGGCGTGCGTCCAAGCCCACAAAACAAGTAACAGCAGGAATGAAGAGTCCCCTTGCATCCTAGTCAGAGTCACTATTGCTGTGATGAATCACCATGACCAAAAACAACTTGGGGAGGAAAGAATTTACTCAGCTTACACTTTCATGTCACTGTTCATCATCAAAGGAAGTCGGGACAGGAACTCAATCATGATAGGAACCTGGAGGCAGGAGATGATGCAGAGGCCACGGAGGGATGCTGCTCACTGGCTTGCTCTTTGCAGCTTGCTCAGCCTGCTTTCCTGTAGAGCCCAGGACCACCAGCCCAAGGATGACTCCACCCACCTTAAACTGGGCCTTCCTACATCAATCACTAATTAAGAAAACGCTCTACAGGCTTGCCTACAGCACATTCTTATGGAGGCATTTGCTCAGCTGAGGCTCCCTCCTCTCTGATGGCTCTAGCTTGTGTCCAGTTGACGCACACCCAGCTAGCACACCATGTAAGTCATGGGTCATGGGCAATGAAGCTGGTCCAGACAGACTCTCTAGGATGTGATATGACAAGGCAGGAGGAGGTTGTCTGCAGTGGAAAATTCCATTGTCTGAGGTGGGAAATTCCACTTGGTTACAATGTTCTAAAAGTTCTACGACACCCCCCACACCTCAGGATGGCAGAGCAGCAGAATGAGGCATTCTCTCTTTTAACTCTAATTCCTTGTGCACTGTTGCATTTTAATATATATATATATACATATATATGTATATATGTATATATATGTATATGAGCAAATAGCTAAACCTCTCTCACAAAACACACAATCATATATTTCATGTTATCTTTAAATTCTTTCACTCAATACACCTAAAATTAAACAGTAGGAAAACAAGAGCTACTGCCGCCTCTACTGCTGTTTTGTGGGAAGCGGTACAGAGGCACGATCAGTTGTTGCAAGGAAATAATCATAATAAGGCCTGCAACATTAGGGACACCTCACAACAGCAGGATGCTTAATGACACCTCCAGCAGGGCAGATCACTCCATCTGCTGACCAGCTCAGAATCCAGCAGTCCCTGTCCTCAGGCTTTGGTGGTGAACCTGTGGTCCAGGCTGATGAACTCCCAAAAGTGTTGGGAGGCAAGGAGATGCCATATCTGCATCCTTTAGCAGCAGGCCAGGGTACTTGCTTGTTAAATGGTATGGCATTTGAAAATAATGCTTTGAAGGAAAGGAAACCAAGGACAATTTTGCTGAACAATCAAGTCCAAGAAATTCAGAAAAGAAACATGTTTAGAACTGAAAATAAAAAGGATCAGAGGTAAAGAGGCCACATCTGTCCCAACACCAGGAGTAACTGGGACCAGCAGGACCCAGGCACGCAAGAACTCCACCAGATCAGTGACATGGGTTCCTTCCAGTCTCTCTGGGCCAGTACTCTGAGGAGACCTTGGACACAAACTCTACAATGAGTCCCATAATACCCAGAGGAAGCTCCACTCCCAGGCGCTCTAACAAGCACAGGATCACAGGATCCCAGAGACAGCTTGACTCTGAGAAGTTCTGACACAACCAGGATCATAGGAAGGAAAGGCCCCAGTCAGATCTAGCCAGGTCAGGTAGCACTAGAGATTACCAGATGACGGGACACAAGCATAAGAACATAAGCAACAGAAACCAAGGTTACTTGGCATCATCAGAGCCCAATTCTCCCACCATAGCAAGTCCTGGACACACCATCACACTGGAAAAGCAAGATTCAGATCTAAAATCACTTCTCATGATGATAATAGAGGACTTTTAAAAGGATATAAATAACTCCCTTAAAGAAATATAGAACACAGGTAAACAACTAGAAGCCCTTAAAGAGGAAACACAAAAATCCCTTAAAGAATTACAGGTTAAAAACAATCAAGCAGACAAAGGAAATTAACAAAACCATCCAGGATCTAAAAATGAAACTATAAATAATAAAGAAATATCAAAGGGAGACAACCTTGGAGTTAGAAAACCTAGGAAAGAGATCAGGAGTCATAGATGAAAGCATCACCAACAGAATACAAAAGATAGAAGAGAGAATCTCAGGGGCAGAAGATACCATAGAAAACATTGACACAACAGTCAAAGAAAAAGCAAAAAGCAAAAAGCTCCTAACCCAAAACATCCAGGAATTCCAGGACACAATGAGAAGACCAAACCTAAGGATAATATGTATAGAAGAGTGAAGATTCCAAACTTAAAGGACCAATAAATATCTTCAACAAAATTATAGAAGAAATTTTCCCTAACCTAAAGAAAGAGATGCCCATGAACATA
>NW_022196905.1:157452805-157453695 GCF_008632895.1 Mastomys coucha | reverse complement strand
ATACCCAGCAAAACTCTCAATTACCATAGATGGAGAAACCAAGATATTTTATGACAAAACCAAATTTACACAATATCTTTCCATAAATCCAGCCCTATAAAGGATAATAGATGAAAAACATCAACATAAGGAGCAAAACTACACCATAGGAGAAGCGAGAAAATAACCTTTCAACAAACCTACACAAACATAATTCCACCTCTAACAACAAAGATAACAGGAAGTAACAATCACTTTTTCTTAATATCTCTTAATATGAAAATTAATACTACCAACATATCCTAATCAATTGAAATCCAAAAATATGAGGATTTCATATTGAATTTCATATTAGAAACTTGTTGGCTGTCATCCAGTGGTCTCTCTAATTTGGTAATTGGAGAAATAGGTCCAATATTGTACAATCCATATACACTTTCAGCTTGTTTGTACATGATGGTGTCTTGCTGTATACAACATAATGGTCTTGAAATCATGCTTCTCCTATCTCAGCCTCTCTATTAGTAGGATTGTTTATTTCATGTTTTTACACTATACTATGGTTTTCAGAACAGTTTACATATTTCAAAGTTATTTATACAACCAAAAGAAACATAAACAATTAATTTGAGAGGTGACTTGTAAGGGAACAACAAAGAGTGAGACTGAATGCTTTGCTTTATATTTATAACTATTGTATCAATTTTGAAGAAGATGACTTTATAAGTTACTCTTTCTCTGAGATGAATGCTCTTCAAAATCACCACAGCCAATGAACCAGTTTCTTACCCTCACCTAATGTCTGTGCCACCCTCCAAGCAGAACCATTGTTCATGGAAACAATTGGTGAATGACTTTATGGATAGGCCATTTTAATACACACACCATTTCTTAAATGAATGTAACCTGTT
>NW_022196905.1:157439810-157451888 GCF_008632895.1 Mastomys coucha | reverse complement strand
GTGTGTGTGTGTGTGTGTGTGTGTGTGTGTGTGTGTGCTAACTCAGCAATCTGCATACTGATAGATGGGCCTTAATAAAATAATCTCTCCTCAGAAAGCATACACACTGGAAGAAAAGCAGAGTGACCATTAAAGGGTCTCTAATGTCATCAATAGGTACACTGTCAAGTGCTGTAGGATGCTTTTAGGACAGATCCTGGAGAGGGTACATTTGGGAAAGAGAAATACCAAAACAAGAGACACATGACACCAAATATCACAGTCCTTAGATTAAGGTGCAGAAGCAAAGGGGATCTGAACTGCTCAATGTCTCCCCAGATCTAGAGGAAAGTGTTAGCTGGACACAACATCGCACTTGGAGATCCAAAGCTGAGAGACAACGCTAGCAAGAATGCTTAGAAAATGTCTAGGAAACCCATGTATCGATTGAGCATGGATTCTAGAATTCCATACCTGACCTCACATGATAATACAAAATCCAACTTCAGGCACATTAAAAATTCAACAAAATTATTATTTCAGGTTACATATATATGAAACATAAATGAATACTACTTAAATATAGGTCTCACTCCACAGTATTTCACTATATTTATGCAAGTATCCACAAATCTGAAAAAAAAATCTGAAGCTCAAAACCTTCCTAGCACACATTTTGGAAAAGTGTGTTCACCCTATAGTAATACTTCATATATGCTGGTTGATAGTTTCTTCACTATTTATAGTTTGTATATGTGTGTGTGTGTGTGTTTGTATGTATGTGAGTGTGTGAATCTATGCATGTATGAGTATATATGTATGTACAATACATGTGCGGGCCAGCCATTGTTCTTCAGGTGCCATTTTCTGTAGAAGGATGTTAATCCAGCAACATGTCTACTCTGGATGAAACACAGACACACTCTTAGCACACATCTTTAATCCCAATCAATAAAGGTTAAATTAGTTTGTAGAAGGAAGGCCCCATGTTTGAAAGTGATGTCTAAATGAGTGGCAGACAAAGTGACAAATCAGAGAAAGATTTATCAGAGTAGGATACGCCCCAACTCTCACAAGAAGAGAGAGAAGAGAAGCTACTTAAGAGCAGTGCCTGGAGAAAAGGCAGTTTTACCAGGACAGTGATAGAAAGACAGGTAAGAGAGAGAGAAAAAGCCAGACACAGGTGAAGACAGAAGGAGCCAGAGAATGAGGAGCCAGAAGATTGGAACAGATTGCTAGACTTAGTGTGAGACCAAGCAGAGCAATTCAGTCAGAGGCAAAGAGAGAAACCAGATTGAATCAGTCAGCTTGGAGAGGAATTTGAGGCAGAACAGCTGAGTTGAACCAGCCAGCCGGAGTTCAGAAAGAACTAGAAAGGGTGAGTTTATCAGCAGTAAGTCTCAGAGGTTGAGACTTCTTGGCCTAGATAAGATTGTGCAGAGGCTAGAAGCTTCCAGGACTAGGCCTAGGCTAGCAGACAGAGGCAGTAAGGCTCTGAGATGACAGTCACATCAGGTGAATAAAAGTTACTTTTACAATCAACCCAGGTTTTATTTTTAGACAAGGTCTCTCACTGGCCTAGAGCTCATGTAAACTAGACAGACTGGCCAGCAAGCCCCAAAGGTCCTCCTGCCTCTGCCTCCCCAGTGCAGGGATTATAACCTCACACTACCATGCCTGGTCCTTTTTATTAATTTATTTATTTTTCTTACTTGGATTGTAGGAATCAAAACCAGGGCTTCAGTTACTAATCCATCTCTCCAGCCCTAGATCTGATTTTAATAGCAAGATACCAAGGTTAACAATAAGAAGGAACGTGTCACTCATAGAGGGAGCTGGATTTACACAAAGAACCCAAAGAAGGCAAAACACCTTTCTTCTGTGTGAATGAAAGATTCCCAGGGCTGCTTTATAAATACAGCTCTTCATGGTTTAGGGAGCCCTGTCAATGGGGATCTGATAAAATACACCATACAGTAAAGAATAGAGATAAACAGAAAAGAACATTGTAAGGAGCATTGATCAGAACATCCCTCAGAGAGCAAGGACATCTCAAATCCATCCGGCTTCCTGCCTGCTGGAGAGCCAGCCTCTCTACAAGCCTCAGGAGCTTCAGCTTTACAGCCATCTTTGTAACGCCCATGTGTGGGGATAGCAAGACAATCCCGGTGCCCACTTCACAGACAAAGTAACTGTAGGTGCCCATTTCACAGACAAAATAACTGTAGCCCAGAGACGTCTAACAGCTCAGCCAAGTCCACAAAGCTCTCATGGGCTCACCGTGTACTCACACCCATAAGCTCAAAACTCAGGAAGACGCTTGGCCCCTGGTCCACATGCCCCAAGTACTTAGTGAGCAAATGTCAGGCAGACTGGGACTCTGCTCAGTGACTTTGATGGAGAGATCTGGGCAATCCAACGCCACCTCGCCACCACCCAACGTCTGCTAAAACCATGAATCCAAAAGAAGAAAGTGAAAGACGCGCGGCCTTTAAATGAGAGCCACCTGGGCTCAGATGCAGAAAGCTCCTTCTCTGCCTGTGGGCCATTTTGGGTGACTCAGCACCAAGAACTGGCTGCTGGGAACGGTGCATGATGCTGATGGCGCAGCCATGGATCCAGAGGAAGGGTTCGCTATGGCAAGATGCCATTCCTGGGAACTTAAGGACTATGCTACCAGCCAGTGAGGCCTGGGTGCGGCTCAACCACAAAGCACCCTTCCTTAAAACACTGGCAAGACAAACGGCCATGGCGTGGCCACACAATCACCAGCACACAGCGGAAACTATTTACCAAACCAATTTCACAGGGCCGTGCCACTGAGCATGCGTGCTTTTGTTGTTCCGGTTTGCCCGTTTTGTTTTCTCAAGTTTGGTAATCATATGACCATAGGTTTGCTGGGTTATTATATTTTATGTAAGACTCTGTAAGCTGCTAAAGAGGGCCAGAAGGCAAAGGAACAGTAAGAGGAAGGAAAGAATTTGTAGCAGTGAATTCAAATAAGGAAGGGGCTCCGAGGTGGGGAAAGAACATGGATCAGAGAAGAAAAGTAACAGGATTTGTTAAAGAACCTTCCGGGAGGGTGGCAAGCCTGGTGCAAAGGCCCAGCCGCAGGAAATAACAAGGAACACAGGGACTCACACTGAGCAGCAGTACGGGGCAGCTTCCCATAAAGGCTCATAGTGAACCCCGGGAAAGAGGGCACTTTGCAGAAAGCCCGGAGAGCCAGAAAGGAGAAATCTGGATGTGACAAAAGGCAACCAAAAACATCGTGCCGAAAAGTGACATGATAAAAATGGCTTTAGAAAGATTATCCCAGCAGCTGTGTGTAGGATGGTTTCAAGCCGAGAGAGACCGGAGGCGGGAGATCTGCTGAAAGAATGTTCTCCTAATTCAAGCACAGTGTGGGGAGGCGTGGTCGGGCACAGAGCCTGGGTGGGAGAGCAAGGAATTCTGGGTCCCGACCTCAGTTTCCCTGCCTGTAAAATGTGAGGCCTAACCCAGCAAGGACTCAGCTTGTATACTTTTTGACCCAGCAGAATTCCATCCTGAGGCCTCAGTCAGATCAAATCAGGGAGAAGAAACACAAAGTCTCAAACTCACACCCCGCTTTGGCAAACTGAAGTTCATGCATTTTTATTACATCTTAAAATCTCAGATATACAAGATTGCACCATGCTAAATAAAAACATTAGAGAACATTCTCAAGGAGCGAGTTGGTGGCTGCCCACCCTCCTCTGGCAGGCAGAGGCCAGAAAGCCTTGGAGTGATCCCCCAGCCCCCACCGTGCCTCTTCCCCCTCTTAGTGGAACCACGTCATTTCCTAAATGGTGCTCATCCATCACCCTCTCCCACCTCATTCACAAGCATCACCCACTGAAGGTGCCACTCATCCTCTGGACCTCGGTGTCCATGCCCACTTGCTCCTCACACACCCACTAGCATGCAAGTCCAGCAGAACCAGCAAGAGTGCCTCGCGATCCGCCCCATCAGAAGAGCTTCTTGGGCCAAGGAGATGGCTCAGTCCATGACGGATTTGCTGTGCAAGCCTGAGTTCAGATTGGCACCAAATGTGGATCCAAAGTCAGTCATGGCTCTGTGTGCCTTCAGTGTTAGCACTGGCTCTGCAGGGACAGGCAGATCCATGGAGATGAATGGCCAGCTAGCCCAGCCAAGTCATGAGCTCCATTTTCAGTGAGAGCACCTATTGTAAAACAAACAAAAACAAACAAACAAAAAACAAAAACAAAATGGGAATGGGCTAGATGACTCAGCAGGTGAAAGCACTTGCTGCCAAGCCTGATGGCCTAAGTTTAACCCTCAGGACCTATATTGTATGAGAGAACTGATTCCTACGTTGTTTTCTGACATCCACACATGTACCCACCCATGCATGCATGTGCACACACACATAATAAATAAATATAAACAAACACATAAGTAATAGAGAGTGAAGAAGGCATTCAACATTGACTTCTGGCTTCTCTATATACATTAAACTGAACATACACCTAAACATGTACACACAGATAAACCATACATACAAGTGCAACCTCAAAAGCTCTCCCAAGCCCAGCATCAACCTTACCACTCAATAATGATTAAAACTCAGTGGTTTTAATAAATTTCCTCAGCCCTGTTCTAAACTCCAAGCATAGGTGGGGCCTGTATGCATTAATCCTGAATCTAAACATACCCTGAAGTAGCTACCCTTACTGCCTAACACCACGGTACCTAGAAGTTCTTAACATGATTCTTGACATGCACATAACATATACACAGTACAAGCCTGAGTGTGCTGGTCCTACCACAGTCAGCTTAAAAACTCACAACTACACCAAGCTCCAGCGAAGGTTCCCAAACAAGGGCACTGTGAGCCATCCAAGCATCAGCAGTCAGTGTCCTAATCCAGTGGACTGACACACTTTTCACAATGTCCAAACTGATGAGAACAAAAGAACTCAGGAAAGCTTCTAGACTGGCTCCCACTGCTCCCCTCCTGTGCCTCCATCCACTCTCCCTGGGATTCCCACTCTCTCCCGATCTCACTTACATGGCTGCTCCTTACAAGTCTGTCCCAGGCTCAAGCCCTCGGTACCCTCCTCTCTCACAGCAATTCTCTCATCGCTTTTTCTAAGTAAATATTTAAACCAAATAGAATTATGATTTCATTAACTCCTGTTCTTCTTATTGACTGCATCCCCTGATTTCCCCTCAGGACCTTATTGTAGATAAGACCTAGCTTTGTTACTCAGACATGCAGAGAAGGAAACAAACTAACTCCCCTAAATAGGATGGGTTTCTGAAGTGTATTTAAGTTACTGCTCTGAGGTACATAGTAGCAATTCTTCAGAGAAGTAAGCCTTACCCTTTCTCTGTAGAGAAGTAGGGAGGTCTTTGCCATATTGTTACACAAGGTGTAGAATTTCAGGTTTATGTCCCACCCATAAAGATTACCTAACTTTTCAATAGAACTGTGTTACCTATCTGCAAAAGAGAGATGGTGTCACTGACTTAAGTCCACCAAGTTCAAAGTCTCTCTTAGTTTGTAATGGCTTGGTCTTTTAAAAAAAAAAAAAGTAGGAAAAACAGATAGACAGTGGAGCAGAGTGACAAGTTTTTGCCATTTCCAAAATTAACAGCTGGGAATAGGGACAAATATGAGTATATTCTCATAGTTACCCACCACCCTCTCCCACCTCATTCACAAGCATCACCCACTGAAGGTGCCACTCATCCTCTGGCCCTCAGTGTCCCCGCCCACTTGTCCCCACCCACTTGCTCCTTACACACCCACTGGCATGAAAGTCCAGCTGAACCAGCAAGAATGCCTCATGATCCTCAGCGTGGAGCCTCATCAGCACGAAGCACATCTTACGCTGGGGGATGGCTCAGTTGGTGAAGTGTTTGATGAGCATGCTTCAGGAAATGGCACAAAGTCAGTAAAAACACTTGAGCATGGTGTCTTAGGGACACAGGACAAGCATCCTTTTGAAGAAGTTGTAGAACATAGAGGACACAGAAGGATGACTGTTGTGTGTCCAGCCATGCTGTCCATGAGGGGTCTCAATGGGCACAGAACTAAGCTCTCAGCTCACCTTATTCCAATGATCCTGGCCACCACTTCCATCTCCTCAATTACACATTTCAAAGGAGAACCCAGTATTTGCAACTCCTTGAGAGAACTCACTGCACTCAGCACAGAACACATGGTCAGAATGAAGCCAGGAAGACAGGGCTCCTCACTGCTGCCTCCCACACAGAAACATAACATCCACACTAAGTCTCTCCGGCAACTGTGCCAGGCTGATGCTCCAGGCCTGCTCCCAGGCAAGCCTCCAGACCCCACCTCTCTGCTTGCCGTGCACTATACAACCTTCATGTCTGTGCTTCTCACCGGACCAGGAGATTTTCAGGCCAAGGATTAAGTCTGATTCATTTTTTTTAACCACAGGCATGTGAACCTTCTAGGCAGCTTGACATCGAGGGGTATAAGGAACAGGTGCAAAGCAACATGGTCGCTGGTTGCAACAGGAAGGAAGTCAGGGAGGAGCTGAGGCTCAGCTCCTCCTCTTTATTCTGAACTCAGAAAAGGCATGCCATAGTGACTTTAGCATGTCAATGTGATGACCGTGGACTGTCAAGTATATCATAGTGTAAGAAGAGCACAGGATGGGAGGCAGAGGCAGGCGGTTTTCTAAGTTTGAAGCCAGCCTGGTCTACAGAGTGAGTTCCAGGATAGCCAGGGCTATACAGAGAAACCCTGTCTTGGAAAAGAAGAAGAAGAAGAAGAAGGAGAAGAAGAAGAAGAAGAAGAAGAAGAAGAAGAAGAAGAAGAAGAAGAAGAAGAAGAAGAAGAAGAAGAAGAAGAGGAGGAGGAGGAGGAGGAGGAGGAGGAGGAGGAGAGGATACACACCTGCCTTACCTCCAAGTGGCAGGACGATAACAATGGGTGAGTCTAGGATTTACCCTGGGTGCTATATTCAGAGATATAGATGGTGTTCCCCTTGTGTAGTAACAATGAGTGACTAGTTTTTTGCGAGGGAGAAAGAAAGAAAGCCTGTTTTAAAAAAAGAAGAAGAAGAAGAAGCCAGAAGTGACACAAACTTAAGAGTTAGTAGAAGAACAAAGTCAGGGACTGAGAAGAAAGCAAATCCCTTGTAACCCTTAATATTTTGTGATGTCCTCAAGGAGAAGATGGTGAGAGAGTCAGAAGAAGGCCAGAAGACAGAGAGACATTCCACTGCCAATGCTTAGAAGGCACAGCCTGGTTAAGCTACATGCTATTTACAAATAGCAGGTGCTGTAGAGAGGGACTAGCAATACCTGTTGCTGGCAGAGGGGAAAAGAGAAGAAACTTCCAGCTACCAACCATCTGGCCAGGGCACCTTCCCAGGTGGAAGAATGGGCCCTGAGATGAAGATTTCAAAATAGATTTATTTCCAGACTGGACACCGTTCAGAAACTAAATTTAGCCAGCTTGAATTCCTTTTTTAAAATGCTATCCCATTAAGCCTTTTCATAGAGGAAGTCTACATTTCATTACAAAACAGAACACTGCGTTCTGGGATCAGCTGGAGGCACAGGAGGGGCAGCTAAAAGGTGCACACAGTTGGCAGACACACAGCAGGGCTGAGGAGAAGGGAAGGCTCCAGGCAAATGAACCAAGGGACTCTAGCTGTAGTCACCTTGAAAACCAAGCATAAAAGGCTTGTGCTCATTATTTCAGAAGATAACCCATTTGGTAAATTAGACAAAGTAACTCTTTAATTTGCCTCTTTGTTGCCATGCCTTTGTGACTCAGCCACTTCTCAAATGCTTGCCAGCTCCTTCCTTACCTATCGGTTTAAATTCTTTGATCCTTTACTTATATTGACAGCCAGTTCTCCTTCCCTGGGTAAAGGTGGTGCTTCAACCATCACATGCACTATGGCTTTTTCTGGGCCAGCAAAAGAAAAAAAAAAAAGAAAAAAATCTACATATTCTGTCATCTTCCTTGAGCCTTTATCTTGCTTGTACATGAGGAGACGGGCTTCCTTCGATGATGTGTTAAGTCCTTGCCTATACACTGTTATTGGCCTCTGTCTTCCCCATGACTGCAGAAACTATAGCAAAATAAGCATTGGCTTGTGGGAATTGCTGGCCTAAGACACAATTGGCCAATAATCTTAAGGTTCTTAGGAGTGGTCATGTTATTGGAGTGACCTAAGTTGTACCCAAGGAGTTCTTATCAAATTCCTGGAATCCATAAACCTGACCTGATTTGAGGCAGAAAAGTCTTTGAAGGTAGGCTCATCAAGGACTTTCTGGTGAAAGGTTAATCCCAGGTTACTTGAATCCGGCCCTAAGTAAACCAGAAGTATCCTGTGGCTCAGAGATTTAGACATATATAAAGCCAAAGGAATACAGAGACTTAGGAAATTAGAGGGATGTGGCCACAAGCCATGGAACACCTGAAGCCACTTGAAGCTCAAAGAGACTGGAAGGATCACAGCTTTCAGACACCTGGATTTAAGACTCCTAGCAGCCAGAGCTACTAGGACTACTTGTTTATGCCACTGCAAGCCTCCAACTTAATGGCAATTTATTACAGCAGCCTCAATAAACTAAATACACCCATAGCAAATTTACTAGGGGAAAAAATTGAGTTTTGGGAAATAAAAGAATTACAAAGTAAAAGCCAATTTGGGGTAATGGAACTTCTGTGAAGAAAAAAAAATGTGAAGAAAAAAAACAGAGGGGTGGCTATATTATATACTAGAATATTAAACATGGACTAAAAAGCAAACTGTAGATAATATTTTAGATCAAGTTCTTAGCAAAAAAAAAAAAAAAGTATAGCTATCTACTTTGATTTAAAAATCAAGAAGATAATTACAAAGAAGTATACCAAGAAAGAGATTAAACTTATTTGTGGGCCACAAAATCGATGCTGTTAACACATTAATTTATGCCTCTATATAATTGCAAAATATTTAACAGATATTAAGACCTAGGAAAAAAGAAAATGCATGGATATAGCCCAAATGTTCTCCTATCCATCCCCACATGAGGGTAAGAACAAACACTTCTGAGCAGAGAGGACTCTGAAAAGACAGACTGCATGACAAAAGTTAACAGGGGGAAAAATCTGGCGGCTAAGGAAATGCATCACCAATTGTACAATGAGATACTGACCTCTGGGTTTTCCCTATTCTTGTTCCCTTGAAACATACAAATGCATTTCAAAGAGGAGCCTACATGTGCTACAGAAGAAAGATTTAAAGAAATGGAGCATGGGCAGAGCCAGGAGAGCAGCACACAGCAGGTGATTCATTCCTTGGAAGGCTGTTGGTGATGCTATTAGCAAATCCACACCACCAGGCATCTGGATTTAACCCAGGGCACACGCAAGAATTTTCTTCTACACTCCAATGTTTTCAGATGATATGATACAGGGATCTTGGGGCTAATGAGATGGCTCAATCAGTAAGATGTTTACCATGCACATAAGAGGACCGGAGTTTGCATCCTCAGCATCCATGGAAAAAGTTGACAGTGGAAACAGGTCTATAACCATGGCACTGGGAGGGCAGGGACAGGCAGAGCTGGACATTTTGCTGGCATAGTCTAGTCATTAGGGGGAGGAGGGTTAGGTTCTGTTCTTTCTCAACAGAATAGATGGAGGGAGACGGACATTAACCTCTGGCCTCCACACACACATGCACATATAACACACACACAAACACACACACACACACACACACACACACACACACACACCATAGGACAGGTATTTCTTCTATTTTTGTTTGTACTACAGTGTTCTATAAAGGAAAAGAAAGGTCTCCCCCTCCCCCTTTCCCTCCCTTCCCCCCTTCTTCTTCTTCCTTCTTCCTCCCCGCCCCCCATCCTGGCAACCCAGGATCCCTGCACTCATGCACAATTTAAAAGCAGCATGTGATATGTGACTGTTGTTTTAACAGTTTCCTCTGGGACTAGAACATTCCATCCAACAGGGAAGCTACTTCAGCCAAAAAGTAAACAACTTAAAATAGCTACAGGAAATTCCTGAAGCTGAGCAGATTTACTGGGCCCCTCCCTGCCAGAGTGAGCTTTAAAAGCTGCAGGGAAGACTTGGAGAAACCCAGCAGCAAAGACTGAGGCCAGAGCAGCTGCCTAGGAAAAGGCAGAAATCAGCTGACCTTCCTGGAAGAGGGTTAGAGCAACTGAGTCACTTCAGTAAGCTCCAGGTACCCAGCTTTGTGAGCTGTCACCATGCTGGGGTGAGTGTTGGTGATGCAGCTGTCCTTAAGTCATTTCTGCTCCTGTAAGGAAGCCCTCACCTATATACCCCTGTAAATGATCCCAGTGAAACTCCCGGTTCATCGAGTTGGACTTTGGTGGGGTCTGTACTTTGGTCTGTCATCCGTATCTGGGAGGAGTAGACGTGCGTGCTGTGTTTTCTCGGAAAACTGTTCGGCCCACAACACTGACACACTGAGCTAGCTTTAGGAAGTTCACAAACGAGGAGAATGTTACTTGTCCGTCTAGCCTATGGCTGAAATATCAAAGACCTTCCCTGCCTGTACCAGATCTTCAGTCTTTTCCTGGTCCCCAACATGAGCCATTTCCTTCCAACATCCCCTCCACCCTGTTGGCCACAAAACTCCAGGCTTACTACTTAGTGAATTCAACCATGTGGATGAATAAATGATACATCATGAATTATAAGACTTCAGTGGTTTAATGGATTCTAAAAAAGAGGTCTACATATATATATTCTCTCTTTCTTTCTCCCTCTCTCTCTCACACACACATTCTCGCTCTCACACACTCTCTCTGTCTTTCTCTCTCTTTCTCTCTCAATGCACATACAAAAGCCATGTAAGACCTCCTTAAATAACAAAACCATCACCTGCCACAAGTGGGAGGTAAATGCAGAAGTGCATCCCAGACTGCTGCTTGTAAACAGTCCCTAGTCTTTCTAATGTTAATGGAGCCCAGTTTTCCCCAGGGATCTGTCCTCTGCATGGGAACAGGGGGATGAGGGACAGTTTAACCTGGATGCAGGTTAAGATTAATTAAGGCCTCAAGCAGTGGCTTCTGCTCTTGGCAGTATCTGGTAGATGTAATGTATGAAACAAAGACTTTCAGAGGGGAAGTTCTACTCCCTGGTGCTCTAACATGCCCAGGATCAGAGGTGAGGAGGACATAACATCTGTCCCAACACCAGGAGTAGCTGGGACCAGCAGGACCCAGGCATACAGGAACTCTGCCAGCCCAGTGGCTCAGGTTGCTTCCGGTCTGTCTGGGCCAGCCAGTGCCCTGAGTAGACCTTGGGACAAACTCTGCAGTCATTCCCAAGACACCCAGAGGAAGCTCCACTCTCAGGTGCTCTAACAAGCCCAGGGTCGCAGGATCCCAGAATCACAGGATCACAGAGACAGCTTGACTCTGAGGAGTTCTGACACAATCAGGATCACAGGAAGGACAGGCTCCAGTCAGATTTAGCAAGGGCAGGTAGTACTAGAGATAACCAGATGATGCGGGGCAAGCCTAAGAAGATAAGCAACACAAACCAAGGTTACGTGGCATCATCAGAACTCCCACCATTGCAAGTCCTGGCCACACCATCACACCAGAAAAGCAAGATTCAGATATAAAATCACTTCTCCTGATGATGATACAGGACTTAAAGAAAGACATAAATAGCACCTTCAAAGAAATACAGGAGAACACAGGTAAACAGCTAGAAGCCCTTCAAGAGGAAACACAAAAATACCTTAAAGAACTACAGGAAAACACAATCAAACAGGTGAAGGAAATGAGCAAAAACATCCAGAATCTAAAAATGTAAATAGAAACAATAAAGAAATCAGAAAGAGAGACAACCCTGGAGATAGAAAACCTAGGAAAGAAATTAGGACTCATAGATGCAAACATCACCAACAGAATACAAGAGGTAGAAGAGAGAATCTCAGGGGCAGAAGACACCATAGAAAACATTGACATAGTTAAAGAAAATGCAAAAAGCAAAAAGCTTTTAACCCAAAACATCCAGGAAATCCAGGATGCAATGAAAAGACCAAACTTAAGGATAATAGATATAGAAGAGAG
>NW_022196905.1:157438762-157439425 GCF_008632895.1 Mastomys coucha | reverse complement strand
AAAAATATGAGGAATTAGAAATTTATTGACTGTCATCGAATGGTCTCTCTAATTTGGTAATTGGAGAATAGGTCCAATATTGTATAATCCATATACACTTTCATCTTGTTTGTTCGTGACAATGTCTTGCTGTGTACAACATAATGGTCTTGAGATCTTGCTTCTCCTATCTCAGCCTTTTTATCAGTAGCAATATTGTTTATTTTATGTTTTTACATTATACTATGGTTTTCAAAACAGCTTAGATATTTTAAAAGTATTTATATACCCAAAAGAAATGTAGACAATTAAATTGGGAGGGGGTTTGTAAGAGAACAACAAAGAGTGAGACTGAATGCTTTGCTTGACGTTTGCAACTCTTGTATCAAGTTACCACAGTAAGAGCCAATACTTTAAGCTCTAATAAATATGTATTTTCAGTATTGTCATACACAAGCATCTACATAGGACTGTTAAATTGATTGTTGTTTTATATCAAACAACTTTTATAATACTCATTTTTATTATAATATTTTATAAATTTTAAAGAATATGATAAAAAAGATATTGTAGGTATTGAAGGGAGGTCTCTGGGAGGAGTTGGCGTACAAAAGGAAAACAATAATGTGATTTAATTCTATTTACTTAAAATGTTTTTAAATGTTAACAAATTCAGATAAATTG
>NW_022196905.1:157418610-157438491 GCF_008632895.1 Mastomys coucha | reverse complement strand
TTTTTTAAAGACTATCAGAGATAGCTAGCAAGGTTTCTTCCCTAGAAAGGTAAAACAAGATTACCCAAGGGCATGGCCAAACTGTCTTCTTCCCCTTCTGAGTCTGAGTTACACCCTGCCATACCTGCTGCAAGTGTGACAAAGACAGAGGCAGACAGGAAATAATGTAGAAGGCTGGACATACGTTCCACCATACCGCTCTCCATGTGCTGTGCTTCCCAGCTGAGGATAGATTTATGTCACCACAAGTTCCTGACCAAGTCGGAGCCACCACCTACAAAATGCTGGAGTGCAGCATCTGCACTCTGGGGGAAGACACACACTGGCCCAGGAAGGCTGTATGAAGTTTGATAGAGCCAGAGCCAGCTTGCATTGTGTCAGCATCGGCTCAGGGTGGTTACAGCATTTGGAAACCTGATGGCTCAAATCCTGCTGGCCATTACCACCCTTTTCAGTGGGAATGACACCTGTTGCCAAGACAGTAGAAGACACGACAGATCAAAAGGTCCATGATGACACTTGCAGCAACTCTACCAGGAACTAACAAATATTCTTTATGTCTTTATTATTATTTTTAATTAATTTATCTATTCACTTTACATCCTAGTATCAACCCCCCTCTCCTCTTAGAGCCCCCCTCCAAGTTCCTCCCCCTGTTTCTCCCTTCCCTTCTCCTCTGAGAACAGGGAGACCCCCGGGTATGTCACACACACACACACACACACACACACACACACACACACACACACACACACACACACACACACACACACACACACACACACACGCACACGCACATGCACACACATTGCATCAGTCACTGCAGGACTAGGCACATCCTCTCTCATTGAGAACAAACAAGGAAGCCCAATAAGAGGAACAGGATCCACAGACAGGCAACAACTTCAGGGACAGCCCTTCCTCCCAGTTTTGGGGGACCTTCATGAAGACCAAGCTGCACATCTGATACATATGGAGGGGGTGGGAGGGACTTGAACCAGTCCTTGCTTGCTCTTTGGTAGGTGGTTTGTCTCTTGGAGCCTGTAAGGGTCCAGGTTAGTTGACTCTGGTTGTCTTCCTTTGGAGTCCCTGTCCTTTTCAGGTCCCTCAATCCTTCCACAAGACTCCCTGAGCTCCATCTAATGTTTGGCTATGGGTCTCTGCATCTGTTTCAGTTAGCTGCTAGGTGGAACCTCTCAGAGGACAGTCTATCAAATATTCTTATTCAAGTTGTTTTGGTGAGATTTCCAATACATGAAGCTGTATATATTTTGATACACACACACACACAAATCTCTAACATCTCAGCGTTTGCATACGCATGGTAACAATTCTATCTGAATCTCTTCACTCCTCAGTTCATTCATTCAGCAAATGTCGGATTGATGCCCCATGCCCAGCGATCTGTTAGGTGTTTGGGTTCCAGCAATGACCAAATTAGATGAATCCTCTGCCCTCTCAGGACATCGATCCCACCAAGAGGCTGCAAATTTCAGCTGTGGAGCCAGCCCACCATACTACAGCATGCCAAACTATGTCAATGACCCCCAAAATGTAATACATTCTCCCTTCCTCTGTTTCCTATTCAGCAACATGCAAATGGCATCACACGGCTGACCTCACAGCACTCTGCAAAAATTAAGTAAGTTAACACTGGTAACTTAACTTAATTAACATTTAGAAGACCTAGAAAACACTAAGCACTCAGTAAGTTGCCCATTATTGGACAAATGTTACAAAGAAGTTACACAGCACAGAAGAAAGTAGCAAAAAGGGGGGGGGGCTCAAAGCTTTGCCCTTCCTTTGACCTAGCAAAGTGGCGCAATTGTAGAAGAGCAGGAGACACAATGTGTGTATTGCGGGGTAGGGGGAGATCACCGCCTATGACAGGCAGTCGGTGTGAAATCCCTGACTTTGGATGTAGCTGTGAGTGTAAAGACTAAGCAAGAGGCCATGGTGGCGGCAGGACTTGTTAAGGGGGTCAAGGATGTGGCTGATGGCTATGCAGACTACTGATTAATTGTCAGGAGACAGGATTCACAGAACCGAATCCTTGCTTGGCTGCCGGGCACCCTCCAATTTTCCTTTCATGTTCAAGGACAGGGACCTGGGGACATGGAGGTGTGGGGTGTGCTATCTTGTGAAAAGTTTCCTTCATTTCCCAGTATAGGAAGATCAGATTATACTATTAAATATTTAAGTTCTGTCTTTTTATGACTGTGCATTTTTTATATTGTGGCTCTATTTTAACAAATTATCCTCTCTTTTTCTTCATTCCAGTATTATTCCACAAAACAAAGGTGTAGTGTGTATCTAATTAGTTAATATTGTGTGCTCACAATTATTTCCTTAGGATAAGCTCTCAGAAGTGAACATTCCGGAACTTACTACACACAAAGAAACTTTTCTTTTGGTTGAGTGTTGCAACGTTTAAGAAATACCATTATAGGGTGTGGACAGATGGTTCAGCGGTTAGAGCACTGACTGCTCTTCCAAAGGTCCTGAGTTCAAATCCCAGCAACCACATGGTGGCTCACAACCATCTATACTGAGATCTGATGCCCTCTTCTAGTGTGTCTGAAGACACCTACATTGTACTTACATATAATAAATAAATATCTTTTTTTAAAAAATACCATTATAGAAACAAGAAAAGGGATAAATTGAAAAAAATTACTAAGAATTTCTACTGTTTAGTTGCCTGGGAAAAAAGCTGTATAACTCATCTTTCACAACAAAAATAAAACCTTGAATATAATTATAGTAATAGACCAGAACATTTTGTTTTAGATTCAGAAATGTTCTACCCTAAAACGGCCCCTATATACTCTTAAAACTAGTTCTCAGCCATTAATGAAAATCTCTACATTGTGTATAATATAGATTCTATGCTAAGATTTTATCAGAAAATAGTTAAAAGAGGTTTGTTCAGAAACTATCAAAATATAATAGTGTCATAAAATATTGTTTTAAAGAGCCAAAAGTTTCCCATTAAAAGCATATAAACAAGGTATATACAAATCCATTGATGTGGTAATAAAGTTTCATATCTCGCTTACATGCACATAACTCAGAGAAGCAATGGGTAATGATCTGACTGAGGACCCACATGGTGGCTGTAGCGTTAGGCCAGTGGCTATGGAGTTATTTGTCATTCCAATGTTTATTGAGCAGCAAGGTCCACAGCACTGTGATAGACAATGAGGATTGGTAGTTCTGTCTTTCGCATAGCTCTCTCCAGTACCAAGGACAGCGAATGGATCAGGCACCCCAGCGTGCTTTCCGTGGTCTGTGCCCTCCTAGAGCACAAAGCAAGGACTAAGAGGATGACCTCATCTGGCATCAGGCCTGGGAAATATGCCACAGGGAAGCAGTGTCTGGAAAAGTAGGAAAGAAATCTGGAAAATAAACTAGGGGCTGGGGAAGCTACCTCCGTGGTTAAGAACACTTGATCTGCTTCCAGGGGACCCATGCTCACTTCTCAGAACCCACGAGGCTGTTCACAACTGTCTACAGCTCCAGGTGTTACCAAGAGTCTGGCTCCAAGGGCGTCAGACAGGCACACGGCATACACATACATGCAGGGAAAACACACATAAGACACAATTTTAAAAAAAAAAAAAAAGGAAAGAAAAGAAAGAAAAAATTATTAAGTGTAGCAAAAATGTGGTGCCCTATGGCCAAAGTGCAATACAGAGTTACAAGATGGAGCAGACAGGGGTTGGGGAGGAGGGATGGGAGCTAACCTCCACAAATGTCAGAGTGGTAATAGAGCAAAGACCAGCTGCAAAACAGTTGGGACAATGCTGGCCCGTGCTGAGCAGAATGCAGCTCCTGGGAGCATTCGCTAATGCAAGAGATCTTCTTAGGCCTGGAGTAGCTAGCAATTAAGACTGAAGACCTTTGCTCACAGTGCTACCATTTTAGCAGATTTGGGGAAGCCCAAAGTATAAGGAATCCCACAGAGCATGTGCTGGCTCAGGGGAGATGTTCTGAGACACTGAGTAAACTTCACTGGGTAGGATGGGGGAGCAAGAAGTGGTGACAAGCCAGAGAAGAGTCAGAGATAACAAGGCTACCTGGGTGTACAGTTTTTCAACCTCAGGATGGTACAGAAGGGTACTTCTACCTCAGGATGGTACAGAAGGGTACTTCTACAACCCTTCCAGCTACTTCTTCCAGTACAGCTGTTGGGCAAGTTATGATACACCCAATCCTACACTAGGCTTTTTGTTAGATAATTTTGCCCAACTATACAGGCTAATACCAGTGTTTTGAACACATTTAAATCAGGTGAGGCTAATCTATAACGTTCAGTAGGTGTATTAAGCGAGTATCTGGCTTTTTGGTACTTCCAATTAATCAAGAGTTTTTAGGGGGTAGGCTCGTTTTAATTTTAGAAGCACTTGTTAAGTATAAGGACTCTCTTCACATGTTGTTACCTTCAGCCTGTTAAGGTCACTTGGCTTACAATAAAACATCAGGTACCAGGGCTTTAGGAACTATGTAGATACATACACCTCAAAAGCTTGAGTTCTTCACAGAATGTGCATCATGGTTCCCGTGAATGTTTAACATTAACTATAATATGCTTGTCAGTGACGCTAAGGCATAAAGTCCTAGCCATCTCGCCATCCAGCCACTGAGATAACGTGGGACTAACGGGCAGATGCGCATGCCCTCTTCCAGGCTGTACCTGTGCTTTCTCTTTAGTTTGCATCTTAGTGTGTCATAAGACACGATCAGGAGAAATGCTTCTTTTATTTTTTTTAAAGATTTATTTTATTTATTTTTTATGTGTAGGAGTACACTATAGCTGTACAGATGGCTGTGAGCCATCATGTGTGTGGCTGCTGGGAATTGAACTCAAGACCTCTGCTGGCCTCCGTTCGCTCTGGGCTCCGCTCGCTCTAGCCTAATTCACTGTAGCTGTCTTCAGACACCCCAGAAGAGGGTGTCAGATGTCATTATGGGTGGTTGTGAGCCACCATGTGGTTGCTGGGATCTGAACTCAGGGCCTTCAGAAGAGCAGTCTTCCGCTGAGCCATCTCCCCAGCCCTGAGAAATACTTCTGCATGTATACAACAGCTACTTTGTCACAGCCCCAACTCTTCTGTGTGTGATCTGCTTGGGAAAGACCCTACATGACTTTTACGTATTTGTGACGTCCAACGCAACAAGGTAACCAGGTAAAGGTTTGTGTGTTTTGGGTTTTGTTGACATGACTCCTAGGGAGTTCATAGTCAAATGTAACATTCAGAAATGTCTTTCACTGTACTGGGTGTCGCCTTGCTGGCCCTACCTAGTTTATTAACATTTCTTCCATGTTTTTACTGGTTAAGTTCACTTAAATTTGATTTTTTTTTTGAAGGACTGGCAAGCACATACTTAAATAAGCAAGAGTCCCACAATACTTTCAGAAGTCAGGGTCATTTAAAACTTCAAGCTCTGGTGGCTCAAAATGGCTTTGCTTCCTCATAGCTGAAAGAGCCAGGACATATGAACACACTATAGCATCCTCCCTACAACGCTGACACCACTGATCCACTTAAGCCATGCCGTCTTCCCTCCAAGCTAACATGAGATCATCCCCTCTTGATGAAGGGTGACTAAACCACAGAGAGGCCAACCAGATTGCTAAATATCACTCAGTTGTGTAGGCAGGTGACAGCAGACCTGAACTCAGTCATCCTTTACATCAACAGGATGAGATAGCACTTGTCACCTTGTGCAGAAACAGCAGGACAAATGTCCATTAAGCACAAGAGCATATGTTTGCATATTGCCTGGCTACTCTATGGGCTCTAGGGAATAATTACATTCTTTTATTTCCAGCTATTCTTGTGCCTGTTATTTGGTTTCCCTCAGTATGCACGGCATGGGGTATCATTTTTAAAGCAATGGCTAATTATATACACAAAGTTACTTTAAATATTTTTTGCTATAATTTTATTGGCAGTGTGTCCAAATGTCTATTCCTTTCCAGACCTAATTGGATAAAAAAAAAATTTTTTTTGTTCTGGTGGAAACCCGTAAGAAGTATACCAGACAAACACATCACCTACTAATGAACAAATCTTGCTCCAAAATGAAAGTTTTCACTTGGACGCTTCTGAATAAACAAAAACCTACCCATATATCACTTGATTGTCAGGAATGGATGACCCAATTCAACAGGAGAAGTTCCATATTTCCATATTTGAAACAACATGTAAAGATGGTTCTCTCAGGCCGGCGGTGGTAGTGCACGCCTTTAATCCCAGCACTTGGGAGGCAGAGACAGGAGGATTTCTGAGTTCGAGGTCAGCCTGATCTACAGAGTGAGTTCCAGGACAGCCAGGGCTATACAGAGAAACCCTGTCTCGAAAATTTAAAAAAAAAAAAAAAAAAAAAAGATGGTTCTCTCAAATAATCTTGCCCCCTGTCCTCCTCAGACAGGAGCTGTGGGATGCAGCCTTATCTTTTAGAGAGATTGTAAGTTGACTACAGTAACTTCAAGTCTTCTGTCTTTTCATCCTTATTTCTGAAACATTTTTCTCCAAAGTCACATACAAACTTAGGTTTGAGCTGGGCAGTGGTGATGCACGCCTTTAATCCCAGCACCAGCCTAGTCTACAGAGTGAGTTCCAGGACAGCCAGGGCTATACAGAGAAACCCTGTCTCGGAAAAAAAAAAAACAAAAACAACAACAAAAAAAAAAAACAAAACAAAAAAAACCTTAGGTTTGAGTAGACCTCAGTGTTCTTTAATGATTGAACAATCTGACAAAGTCACATATCCTGTGATGTACCAGGCCAATCAATCATCCCTCCCACCTTGGAAGGAGGTGGCCCACTACAGTCACACCCTCAGCATTGGAGGGATCTCCAAACGCAGAGTAAATTCACACAGCACGATATCCTGGCAACCAATAAGGTCACTACATCTTGGGAGGTCAGGAAAGAAAGGCTGGATGTTAAACTATTGGCTTTTATCACACCAGGAAAACTTCCCTAGCAACACCAGATGCAAAAGCTTTCACAGGGTCTCACCCCTCCAGAGTCTGTGGCAGACAGAGCACAACAGTTGTTCTTCTGGGCCCATAAAAAGGGGTACTACTAAGACCCCTGACGAACTGATAGAGAGGCTTCTCACGGTTAGAGAAAGTAGAAGGGTCAAGAGAAATCAGCTGGCTAATTCCCTTCACCTTTGCCAAAGAGATTAAGAGCTAAATATATTGTGTGCCACAGCTCTGAAGCCCTGGGAGGCAGAGCTGACCAAGGGCAGCTGCAGATTTCACACCAGCATGGGAGCCTGCAACCCCATGCCTAGTCAGAATCAGAACCTGGACACTTGGTCTCCTGAAAACCCAGAATGCTTCTATTACAAAGACCAGTGAATTCCCATGTTCAAAATGTCCACACACAAGTACCATGAGGCAACTGGACATATTCGGTAGATGCTAGCAAAATGTGAGTCCTCATAAGATGGAAAGCAAAGGCTAGAGAAAACTGTGGTTGGTTAAGAGCAATTTCAACTGCATGGAATGTTTTGCCTACTAACTTCCTGTGTGGTGAAGCTCTGGTTCCTTTATAGCCAACATACTGCAATGCTCTAAATATGACTTCCATCTGGCCAAAATGATGAATCACAGCTATTTTTATTGTAGCCAATGCATGATCATGGCTTATCCAATTCCAAGGGTCAATAAGTAATATTTAATTAACATCTTCATAAATTCTATAATCAAAGTGTATATCATTCCACTCCTTGGGCAACTGTGATGAAGGTTTTATTTATTTTTTTTGCCTCAAATATAATCCTAAAAGAATATTACAGCATTAAAAGTCCTGTAATGCTTAATAAAACCCTAGAACTTTTTAGTTCTGCCATAGATTGTGTTCTTGGTACATGAATCAAATTCTAAGAAGCGTGTTTTTGCTTCTAATAGTCAATTTGGAATTTCTATCACTGTCAAAAAGGAAGTGGACAAAAATAGGAGATGCAACAGACTGCCACAGAGGAACATACTTACGTCACTCGGGAGAAGTGGCAACACTGCTACTGAACCTCCTGAATCACGCGTGCCCTGGAGAGCAGCACTTCAGGGATCTGCAAGTGAGGGGCTCGCCTCTGCCAAGCACACCAACCACATAGGCTAACCTCACTATGGCTGCACAAGCAGCAAAGGACGGAAGCTTGGCACTGCTCAGCCTGGAAGGTTCCTCTGGGGAATACAAAAGTTCCATGGGGGTGGGGGTAATTTTACTTATGTTCCTTTGAGTTATTTGGCAGAGCACTCACTTACCATTTGGTGTATTACCCTTTGACCTAAAATGCAAGGTATTTACGGGTCAGAGCAAGAGTAAGGGCTCCTCCTCTACTGACTTAACAGAGGAGATGATTTCAGAAGGGAATAGCGGGACGTAAACACGGCCAGCTCGTAATCAGTCATCTCAGAGAACAAACTCCATATTCACTACCATGGAGTGGAGAAGTGGTGTCGCTGGGAACTGCTGCCCATCATTCATTGGGTTTATGTTTGTCCCAATCCAGATGTGCTCAAGCAGAGGACTCCCAAGGCCTGCCAGCCATGTGGCCAGATGTGGGGCGTAAAATATTCTAATTTGTTCCCTTCTAAGTAATGAAAAAAGTCACACCATCTAAAAGGAAGTCCTATGCACAGTCTACAATTACCACGGAAGCCAGATCTGCGTGAGTCACCCTACTGCCTGCACAAGACAACTTGGCTACTGGAGAATCCTGATTAATGGCATTAAACGGCATTTTTAAAACACCAGAGTAACAGCCTGACCTGCCAAAATTCATTATTTTTTTCATCATATCACCAATTTTTTTTTTGGCCTTGGCTATATAGCACCTTCCACAGAGAATATGAAGATGAAAATCACATTATAGTGCACTTGAAGTCTATATACTGTTGGGGAGGTTGGATTAAGTAAGTCAGCTTCAGATTTGTACACTACCCTGAAGCGGTCCTGGATTGCTCTGGGCTATTCTGAGACTCCAGGTTGTTTTCTCAATACAAATGCAATTAGTTTGTGGACTGTACATTAAGAGCCTTCTGTAAAACACAGGTGACTGGGATCCAAGGTAACGGTCAGATCTCAAGGCTGATGTACCCACCTGGCCACTAACAGCAATCCCAAGGCTCCGAGTCCAGATAGCTCCCTCCCGCCTCCCGGTATTAGACGCCAGGAAAATCTGCTACGCTTTAATGTCCAGCCCTGAAACGCCCACAGCTCGGGCTGGCAGAGTTCATGAAGAGCGAGGGCGAATTCGCTGCCCGTTACTTTATACTCTCATCGATACAAGACAGCTGCGGCTGATCAGTCGGTCACGCATTTGAATTTCGACCCGGGCCCCGGATCGCCATCCATTTGAAAAGAAGGAAGCGACATGCGGTCGGCTGGCACCACATTCCCGAAGTGTTTTGAGTTTCGGGTGAGAATCGCTAAGCAGCCGCGGCGCTCCGGGTTCCCTTCTACCTGCGACACTCTGCGCCCGCCTAGGCACCTCCTGCTGCTCTTCCCCACCTCTTCTAACTCGGTATAGAGCCCCAGCCCCTGCCTCGGATCCCAGCGGAGCATCTCCCGCCACCCAGCCGCTCCTGAGGATGGGAGAGAAATCCCGTGCCCCGCCCGGCCCCACCTGGCCGGCGCCAGGCAGAGGAGCCGGTGCCTGCCGCCCCCCCACCCACCCCCCAGCCCTTCGCCGCGCAGGGCTGTAATAATTACATCCTCATTATTTCTTCTGCGATCGTTAGGGAAAGAGCCCGAGAACAGCAACAGCAGCTGCCGGGGGAGGCTTAGTTACAAAACCCTGCGCTGGGTAGCGCTTCGCTTAGCAACCACCCCTAAAAAAGCCCCCGTGCTCCCGGCTCGCACTTGGAGAGCCCAGCAGCGGCCACCCCCTCCCAAGCCCGAGGCCCAGGCCCTACCCGGCGCGACGACTGTTGCAAAGGGCACAAGTGGCCCCTCCCCGCATCCGCGACCCCAGTGCCCAGTACCACCGGCTCCAAGCACCTTCCATCCATTCCCAGTCTGGGTCCGGTGGCCACCTGGGCTTGGGGGAGGGGAACCCAGGTCGCACCCCACTACCCCACCAGAGCCCCTTGCTGGCCGGCGCCCCGGAATGCACCCCCTTACCCGGCCTCGCGGAGCGGGGAATTTCACACCTCCGCCTCGCTCCTGCACCCAGGGAGCCCGAATGCCAACAACCCTGCCTGCCGCGGGGCGCTGCAGCCCGGAAGGACCCCAGTGGCGGTCCCCGGAGCACCGGTCGCCCCTGGGGTTATTCTCGCACTCTCGGAGCGCGTTCCTAGGAGCCTCCTACCCCCCAACGCAGCCACCTAGGCAGGGCCCACGCCGGTCCGGCTCGCAGCACCGCCCCCTCCCTGCCCCGACGGCACTCGCCACTTAGCGCCCAGGTCCCCGCATCCCGGTCCCCGCGGCCCCGCGAGTCTCGCACCTTCCACAGAGCGGACATCCTTGGGCTTTCCTAGTTCAATGGGTGCGGAGCGACATGGCAAGGTGGCCACCTCTCAGGCCAGGCGGCACGCACAGCACTGCCGCCAGCTCCCAAGCTCGAGAATCCTTGGGTCGGTGCGTCGATCCGCAGTCTGTCTGTCCCCCGCCGCCGCTGCCGCTACCGCTATCGCCTCCACCACCGCCAGCGCCACCACCGCCGCCGCCGCGCGCTCCGACCCCGTTCGAGCCCGGCGCACGGTCGGTCCTCACGGCCGGCGCCTGCGCACTCGGCGCCCGGGGAGGCACCGGCGCACTGGGGGGCGGCCGGTGCGTGGCTCCATCTGAGGAAGGGCCCAGCGCCGCGCGCCTAGGGGGAGCGCTCAGGCCGCGCTGCGGCTGCCAATGGCAAGCCTGGCCCGGAGGTCGCATGGCGCGCACGGCCCGGGAGCCCGCGCACAGCGGGTCCCAACTGTTGCGCGCAGAGCATTGGGTCACTCCAGGACAGTGATGGTTCCTGGCGGGGGAGCGGGGAGGTCCCACGCCGCAAGTGCTGCGTGTGTTTGTAGGTCAGCGTGGGAACCCATAGGCAAGCCAATGCGCCTGGGAAGGGCCAGCTCAATGTGAACGGAGATGTGGGATCTGCACACGCATCGGCACACCGAACTCTGCCTGGTGAAAGCCCGTTGGGCTCCCAGGTCACGGAGAGGGAGCGATGGAAGATAGGAGCTCTCAGCACGGGCCACTGACAGAGCACAGTGCTGATCTGAGCGCTGAGAACTATGACCTCTGTTTCCACCTGTTACCTCCCAGCCGGTAAACTACTGCTTCTGTGCTCGCTGGAATCAGGGGTCCGCCAGTGGCATCCCACCACCTTGAACAGCAATCTTTACGAGTAAGCCTGGTCCAGACACAGGGGAAAGCAGCTCTGAGATACTGTCAGCCCTTCTTTGCTGCTAAAGCACATAGAGCTATGAATTGTGGAATTGGAAGCAATGAAAAAAAAAATCCTTTTATCTCAGAGAAGTCGGAAAGACAACCAAAAAGAGTCTGGCAAATTCAGCAAAATTAGCCATCTCTTGATGAACCCTAATTAGATTTACGGGGATATATATCCTTTCCAGATCCACTGAAGAGTCAAGAAAAGTTTCTGTGACCTAGAGTACAATGTGCTGGCAACTGAAGACATATAGTTTGACACAGGGCTCTGGGACTATTACACCTACTTAACCTTAGGCAAGTCACTGGGCTCCATGCAAATGTAATAGGGGGCTTTTGTTTCCGTTGTCAAGAAGTTTAAATGTGACAGAAACTTCATCAGTAAAGTGAATATTTACAGAAAGGTGAATGGGTGGCGAATAGAGGAGAGACAGGTGACAGCCCTGTATTTCCCAAAATTCCAAGATCTTTTCCATAAAAACAACCTTCGTGAGATGTTTTGCCTATGGTCAATCAATCAACTGCAGTGCACTTTAAAAGCAAAATACTAAAGTGTGTGAGATACACAAACGAATCAAGGATATCTGATAGGACTTCTTTCTACTGTTTGGATTCCACTATCAAAAAAAGTGAAATACGGCTTTCCAAACCTCGAATAAAAATCTAGATTGCATATCAAGTTTAAGATTCTAATATCCATTTTTCTCCTCATCTCCCTGGGTGCCCCATCTTCCTCCTCCTCTCCATGGGTGCCCCATCTTCCTCCTCCTCCTCTCCAGGGGTGCCCCATCTTCAATTCTTTATTTGCTAACTCAGGCAAAGGAAAGCAGCCCAGTGGTGCTTGCCGTGGTACTTCTGCGATGTGGACTTGTGACCAAAACAAAAAAAGACATTGTCCCTGGGCTCACATCCAGTGTTGGGATGGAGCCACTTGAAGTTATAGGAGTAACATGTGGCCATGAATGACATCTGCTCCTATGAAAGAAATACACAATGTTATTGGAAAAGGAAAAGGATGGGGAATGGTTTGTAACCTTAGGGAAGGATTATGTGGTACCATTACATACAATCTTCCTCTAGGTTTGCCCCACAGCAGATCCCAAGACGTGGATTTGAGTGTAGGTGACTTATGTGAAAAATTTATATCTCTGGAAACTAAACAGAAATAAAGAGTGGGAAACAGAAAGAAAGATAATAAAAGATTAGTCACTGGGGTGATCTTTTAGGCAACAAGGACTCAATCCTATTGAAGATTCTTAGTGGAACAGTCTGAGATACACTTCACAATTTCTTCCATCCTCCCTCTCCCCTTGACTCCCCCTACTGAGCAACTTGGATAATGTCAAAGAAAGCCATCAGAGAGTTTGAGTTGAAAGAGGTAAAGCCAGAGGCTGACTTCTGCCCAAGCTCCCAGGAAGAACAGATTCAGGAAACAAGAGAATGAGGTGGGAGAAAGTTCCAGCAATGGGAAGAACAGACCAGAGGATCCAGAAACAAAGAGAGACTTACCTTTTCTTCTAAATGACTAGTTAGATTAGGACGTATTGTCTGTGCCCTGGACTGCTCACTGCCTGAGGGGGTTGGAGGTGAAGTGACTCAGTCAGAGTCAAGGGACACAGACTCCAAGAGTGCAGCAGCAAGCTCATCCAAGCACTATGGCAAACTCCTTGAATACCTTCCACCCACACCCCATGGGTCCCAAGAAAGCATCTCTTCTAAACAGCAGCTCCAGATTGGCTGGCATTGTCTGCACCAGCAATCCTTGATCTTTCAGGAAGTCTTCAATTAGATCCTCCTGCAGGAGATGCTTTCAAAGCTGTGTGCCCTTCCTACTCCCACTCCCACCCCCGCACCCCTACCCCCATGTTTACATAGAGGTGGCCCTGCTGTTCTTGTTACAAGGAAGAACTGAGAGGCCATGGTGAATGTGGACTGACAGACAATGAACTGGGAAGTTCTATAACACATTTAAAGGACTTGGAATAATGTCTTAAACACAGCATAATTTTGTGGGAGATTTTAACCAGGACATTAGGATTTTCTTCAAGTCACTTGTAGACAGAGATGGTTTTATTTCTTCTTTCTCAACATATTATCTTTTTATTTCCTTTTCTTGTCTCATTACATTAACTAAGGTTTCTAGAATGATATTGAAAATCAGTTCTTAGAGGGAATATCATTCTGGTCCTGTAATGGGCTACAGTGAGTGACTTTTTAAATTTTTTTTATGTGTATGAATTTTTGCTCAAATGTATGTAAATGTACCAGTGTTCATGCACAATGCTCTTGGAGAGCAGAAGGTATCATATCTCCTAGAAATACAGTTCCAGATGTTTGTGAACAATCATGTGATGCAGGAAACCAAACCCAGGTTCTTCCAGATGTTTGTGAACAATCAATCATGTGATGCAGGAAACCAAACCCAGGTTCTGTGCATGAACAGCAAGCGTTCTTAACCACTGAGCAATCTCTCCTGCCCTAGGGTGATTGCTTTAGATATTTCAAAGATCTTTTTGGTTGGTATGAACAGAAGAAGTTGGTATGGTAGAAGGGTAAGAGTGAAAAACAACAGCAGGAGTGGGGAAGAGATCAACTTGAAAAGGAGACAGATTCGATGGGGTCCTTCTGAGTAGATCTGTGGGGACTATGGGAGGAGAGACAGAGGGATCCACGTTTCCAAGGCTAGTCTGGCATCTGGGTGGATGGTGCTCGTGGTCGACTGAGAGTGATGTGAGAGTCCTGGTGGTCGACTGAGGGTGATGTGAGAGTCCTGGTGTTTACTGGAGTTCTTGGGAGTGTAGTAGAAGCTGGTGTGTTGGTCTACATCTGACATCTTCTGCCCTCTTTAACCAGCAGGTTTTTGTGTCTAGTATTCCAAAGGTAGTAAAGACCTGCCCTGAACAAACCCGACTGTGGATCAGGGACTCTCTTCTTTGACTTGGCCACAGGACAGTTGTCACTGGTTATCATCTCTAGTCAGTCCTGGGATAGAGCTGGGGCCTTTTCATCTCTTAGCTTTCCAAAGGTGAGAGGTCTTCAAGGCTCAGTTCTTAACCACACTGGTTCCCTCCACGATCTCCTAAGTTTATGCATCAAAAGCCACACAGCACGATTTAACGAAGGGCTTCCTGAAGGACCCCCGTGATCAGCCTGAAACCCCAACTTTTCAGCTTCTGAACCAAAACTCTGAACCCATTTTAACTTTCCCTTTTCTACCCAAGACCAGTCTGATGAGTCAGAAAATCTCCTTTGCTTTGCCTGCAAACACCTCACTCTGACCACTCTTCCCCCAGCCTTCTGTGTCACAACTCAGATGCTAACTACCAACATTTTCCTTATGGCACCGGGCTGGCAATGGACTCTCGATTCAGCTGATGCAGCCTCCTCTCCGAGGAGAGGTTGAAGCCACTTAACACTTAGGTGGGTCATTTCACTTCCAGGCTCAATGCATCAATCTTCCACGTCTCTGTGGAAAGTTCAAAGTCGCGTCTTCCATGATCTTCACCAGCAAAGTAGAAGAAAGCAGCAGAGACCTATTATTAGATACTGGTTTCTTGATTTACTTCATGGTTTACTCAAAGCACCACTGTACTACTTATTTGTCAAGCACATATTCACTAGCTACTTGGAACATAATGACCTGGAGAAATAGTAGAAACACTGGGTCACATTACCCTTAACCTGCCAACTGCTACTTACGCGTCTGTAAAATTTCACTTGCTTGCCCACCCCACCTTGTGGTTTTAGAGTATAAAACCCAAACACAAACTGGAGCCCAACCCAGGCCTTTCAGGAGAAACCCTGGCTTGAGTCCATCCGTGACATCTCTGCAGTTCCACTCTCATTGATGTCCGAGTGTTCCAGAGAATCCTGGAGCAGCAGCAGGCGTGCCTTCTCTCTTCTCGTATCCAAACCTGCGTTAGATTTCCAAACGCAGGTAGGTAGGCTCTTTTCTGTTTTGAGCATTTTCTTCATAACATCATGTCTTCCTCTTTCATCTTCCCAAAGATGAAACCAAAGACATTTGCTCCTGCATTATTTCTCTTCAAAGAGCCCATCTCTTTGGGGTATGGTCCTTACAGTGTTCTTGGTCATGATCCTCTGTCTGACCTTTCACGTATGTTATCACACCACCCTGCAGACCATGTAGAAACTTGGCGGTCATGTTTCTGAAGACGCAGTTCGAGGGCGAAGAGTCAGTTTCAACAGGGAACAAGGGTTTCAGAGCGGTAACATTGCTAAGCTAAAAGCAAAGTGGAAGACGACACAAAGAGAGGGCTCCGTAGACGCGAAGCAGAGGAGCACCTACGGCGTGCGGGCGCAGCGGTCCAACCAGCAGACCTGGTGAGGGGCGCGCGGAACGGATAGCAGAAGTCTGGGAAACCTTATCTTGCCTCACGCTTCCAAGTCTTCTCTCTCTCCCCAGCAACCTTTCTCCAGCTTGCACCCCAAGTTCCGCAAGTGTGCAGAGCCGGTACTGTCCCCAGCTGAGTCCTGGCCGACGTCCATCACAGGGACAAACGGCAAACCGCAGGAACCGAGCTTTGGCGGCCACCTGCCTTCCGCGCAGGCTCCAGAGCCAGGCTCCTAGAGGCCGAGTTTAAACCACACCCAGACCTCATACGAACCAATCCACCCCCAGATATGGATGATTGACATCCGGCGGCGGGGAATTCGGGTCCGGATTAGGCACTCCTAATGCTGTGGGCGGGCCTACGCGAGAGGAATCCGGAAGCGCCGCGCCATTGGTGCCGGCTGGGGCTGGGGGTCCCGGCTGGGGTCCAGAATGTCTTCTCTTCGGAAGCAGGGTAGGCAGGAGCGCGGAACGCGGACGGAAATTGGATCTGAGATAGGGGTGGCGGACGTGGTAGGCTGATGGCCCTGAACACTGGGGGATCGTGGGGCTACAGGAACCTTGAGTGCCTAGGGCAGGATGGGCCCTGAGGTACCCATCTCGTGGTGGCTTCCCTCTCCTGCTGGCTGGGCAGGGCGCTGTCGCAGCCTTTAGGGGTCTTCATTGCCCTTGGAGCACACTAGTGGAACAGAGGCCTCCGGAGCCATAGAGAGGACTCTCAAACCTTTGCCTAGTAAAAGCGCTGGGGCGGAGCTGGCGGGTGGGGATGGGCATTGGGGTGGTGACGGAGGACACAAGACCTAGTGTCTGGAGGGCTACCTTTACCTAGGGCGGCCAGGCCAGGAGTCATCTCTGGGTTAGTGCCCTGAGGTCCTGGAAGTGCAGTTCATGTGATAGGAGTAGAGACTGTGCGGCTTTTCTGTGTTTAAAGCATGCTTCTCTCTTGGGTAATGGGAGGGAGGTGGGGGAGACTAGTGGCAACTGTATGTAGTTAATAAGTGTCTGCTTAAACAGCAGGAAACTAATTTCTCAGCAAGCAAGAAAGCCATGAACAAATTAGTATAGTCCCCGTTCCGCGTTGTCTTAACTAGCGACTTCCACTTCAGCCTCAGTGACTTCTTAAGTTTCACCAAACTGCATGGGGGGAGGGAGTAGTAAGATGATCTCAGGGATCAGAAAGGACCTAACCCTTTCAAAACAGTCAGATGTTATGTTCCAAAATGGACATAAGCGTTCTTTTTCTAATCTTCCCCAGGAAGAGGATGCAAACACTTTATAGGTTAAATGTTCCGCTGTATCCTAGGTTGATTCCACACCTGTGCTTTCTCTTCTTGACATGTTCCAGACACTTCTAAACCTGACATTAAAAGTAAGGAATTAAATCATCTATAAAACACCTCGCCGACTTTAAAACTTTCAAACCTCACTAAACTCAGGTAAAATGAAGGAAAGCTTTTGGTTGTTTTAATCGGACCCTAAACTCCTCTCTGGAAACAGTCTCTTTTTCTACTGGAGAGAATATATGACAAAATTATCAGGTAAAATGTAAATAATTAAAGGATACTGTGTTTGGAGGGACAAGCAGGGAGATTAATACATGTTGAAAGTACAAAATGTAAGTACTCTTCCGAAGGAGTCTGGTGGGTTCCCAGTTCCCGCACAGTGGCTCCCATACCTACTGTAACTCCAGTTCCAGGGGATCTGAATCTAGTCTCCACAGGCCCCAGACACCCACAGGGTACACATGGTGCACAGACATACGTACAGCCAAAGCACCCATGTATGCAGTGTGTGTGTGTTTAAATATACACAAATATATATTTACATATATACACACACATATACATACATACATACATACATACATACGTGGAATATTAACTTCCCCTCTTTTCTAACCATGACCTCCTGAAGAGCCCTGGTCCTGGAAAACAAGCTCTGAGAAGGGAAATGTCCGAGCCCTGAGCAGGAATAAAAATGCTAAGTGCCTGCAATTTGTTGAAGTAAAAGCATGAAAGCGAGCTGATGTGCCTTGGCTCTGCCCTCCTGCCTTGTGTGGAGTTACAGTTAGGAAGATGCCTGGCCAGTGGACAGGTTGTCACGGGTATCACTTAGGGTTCAGGCCCAGCCGTTCCTCAGGGACATTGAATCTCAGTGGTGAAGAGAGGTGACAGGATATTTTTACTATAAAAGATAGGGTCTCATTAGGTGGCCCAGGTTAGTCTTGAACTCACAGTAATCCTTCTGCCTCAGTCTCCCAAGTGCTGAGGTAGTAAGTGAGCAAAGATGCTGGACAATTCTATTGCTTTATATAGAAAGAGAATATGTGCAGAGCTCTGGGTGAATAAATGTTCATTCAACTAGCTAGTGTTTGTGCAGCATCCAGTGCTATGTAAGCTGCCTCAGACATTAGGGGCCCTGCATTAAATCCCCTCCTACAGAACATTGATGTAACCCAAGGCTGGGCCCTAGTGTGGAGAATGGTCCAAGGGTTCTAGACAGTTCCTTCTCCGGGCCCTTGTATAGACAAGAACGCTTGTAAGGCATAAGTAATTGAAGAAATAATTACATGGTGTTTTTGTGGTTTGGTTTTGTTTTTCTTCTGCAAAGTAGATTGCTTCTGTAATGGACCTACTAATACACCAGTTTCTTGTTTCCAGAGTTTGTAGAAAACTCTGGAAAATTAATAGGAAGAGTGTTTTGCCTCTAAAACAACTCTCTTTGAGGTTTAAAAATTAGATATGTTCTATTTTATGCTGGAAAAAAAATGTCCGACCAGTCCTGCAGGACATTGCTTTGGTCTCTGAGAGTCACTTATGCAACCTCGACAAAGACTGGCTCTCCTTAGTCAAAGAGACTCACCTGCAGTAGATGTCTCAGGTGCGGAAGTAGAAAACAGAACCCAGTGGGTTCTGGGTAGAGTAGAATGGGGCTTGTGAACCCACAGCAAAAACCTGGATGTAGGCATTTAAGCCTGAGAAGGCCAGCTAGGGTGCAGTGTGGGGGTTATACGGGGATGGAGGATGGAGGGAGAGAATGAGAGAGATGGGAAGAATGGTTTCTAGGAAAGACTTGGCTTGGTTGGACAAGATACTGAAAACTGAGAGCTAGATCAGAACTCAGGCCAGGTGCAGTGTCTGGACTGGGCAGATTTAACACTGCTATGGCTGAAGACTGCAGAAGGAGCCTTAAAGAAAGGACCTGCATGGTCCGGTAGCCCACACGATGTCATGCAGAATGAGACAGCAGGTTCGTTTGCCTGCAGAGAAAGAGCAGCAGATGTGTAGGAAGGAGACTTTGTGTTTGAAGGACAAGAGAAATACTAAGTGCCTGAAGAATATTATAAATAGTATAACATCCTGCCCTTAAGCCCCAGCTCAGAAAGTTTGAGTCCACAGGACAGGTGGTGTGAAGAAGTGTGCCAGCAGCAGTTTTTCTTTGATAGCCTTGCCATCTGCAGAGCCACAGAACCCACACATGAAAATAAGCAGTTCTCAACCTTCCCAATGCTGTGACCCTTTAACACTGTTCCTCAAGTGGTGGTGACCCCCACCGTAATGTTATTTTGTTGCTACTTCAGAACTGAAATTTTGCTACTGTTATGAATCATAATGCAAATATCTGTGTTTTCTCATAGTCTTAGGCAACCTCTTCCAGGGTCCCTAAGATCTGATGATGGCCTAGAACATCTTTTCCAGTCACCTAGTCTTTATGTCGAACCCAAAATGTGTCTAGTTGAAAAACAATGAATTATTGGTACAAAAATTATAATCTATCTCATGGCTTCAGTTTCTAAGTGCTGCTCACAGCATGGCTCCTGAGTGGCAGCTGTGCATTTCTTAGCTCAGTCTGTCTGGGTGAGAAGGCAGTGCTGTAAGTTGAACAGTTGACCGAGGTCAGATCCTGGTCTGTAGCAGGACCAGCCCACCCTCCTGGGAGTGCTGCCTTCCTCCTGCTACAGTGTAGCGACCAATCCCAACGAGAGCTCTTGCAACCTTTCCTGGTACTTATCTCACTATGGGTAGTTCATTGTGTGGCAACTGCTATTTAAAACCCTCCAAGAGAAAAGGCTTTGAACAAAGTGTACCCAGATCTTTTTTTTTTTTTTTTTTTTTTTTTTTT
>NW_022196905.1:157407041-157418557 GCF_008632895.1 Mastomys coucha | reverse complement strand
TTTTTTTTTTGTATTTTCATTTGTTTGTTTGTTTCTAAGACAATGTTTGGTTGTATAATCCAGGCTGGCCTTGAACATGATTAGAATCTTAAACCCATGGTCTCCCCGTCTCAGCCTTGGATTACTGAATTGCAAGCATGTGCCACAATATGGCTCTCCAGTATTTTTCTGCTACTTGTAGATAGATTCTAATCGAGTTCTAGCTGAATTTTATTTGGAGCACTGTTTTTCTGTTAATTAATATTTCACAAAGCTTGCCAACTCCTATTTAAATCTCAGCTAATCATTTTTCTACCTATAATTCTATCATTTATTGAATTAACATAATATACTGAACTTGTGAAATAACAATATAACCAGCTTATTCATTTTTTCTAGATTATAGACAAAGGTTAAATACTTTGTCTTTTTATAGGAATAAAATGGGGGGAACCTCTCATTTTCAGGAACTCTGCATAGGCTGGCATATATATATATATTCAGGCAGCCTGTTTAAACCAGTTTTACTGAAAAGAGAAAATTCAGAGTATCAGTTTTCAATAATCTACAACAAAACTGAAAAGATTAAAGTGCCCAATAAAGTGTGTGTGTGTGTGTGTGTGTGTGTGTGTGTGTGTGTGTGTGTAGAGGAAATTTTCATAGTTTAAGTTGGTAAGGTAATTTGATTTGGTTTTATGCTGTAGTTTTAGGAGTGATATTTTGAGAGCTTTATCTTCAGTACACTAGAGTGAGGTGGGAAGGGGACACTGTCAGATCAGTGTAAGTTTCAATTTCTGGTCAGTTCTAATACTTCAAGAGCCTGAGAATTCTTGTTTTCCAGTAACAAGTCTTTATGAACTGAAGAGGGTCTGTCATGAGCCCATTCATTCTGTGAGCTTCCCCTGAAAACGAAGGCCAAGAAGTTACATTGTGAAAGCTGTTTGCTGGGATTTGCTATCAATCTCCTTCCCTTCAATGTAATTTCTGTGAGCATATGGCTCTATCAGTGTTAACAGCTTTTCATGAACATTCCCTTTTGAAATAACTCTTTCTGAATTAATCTCACTCCTTATATCCCTAAGTCAGCAGCTGCGGTGTAACAAACCTTTTCCTGGGGAGACATAAACATGGGAACCCATGACAGACCCAAGTACGGATACCTCTGAAGTCCACCTTGGTGAACCAATGGGCTTTCCTAGTATCACTTACAGGGAGTGGGTGAGGGGCCACTTACAGGAGCAGAAGTGACTCATAGACAGCTGGGATGACCAGAGCCACCTCAGCATGGGTGACAGACAACTCACAAAGCTGGGAGCCCGAAGCACCCCGCACAACTGGCAGGCAGCTCAGCAGACTAGAGAGTAGGCTTTGTAGGTGCCTCAGTTGTCCCAGGCCTCTTCCCCTCTTCCCCACAGCTGCTTTCTGCATCTTCCAGGCACCGGTCTGCACTCGGTCTTCCTGGGGTACCTGGCCTCCCCTTACTCTGGCAAAGGGGAGCCAAGTGAATCTGGTCGGTTTCAGGGACCTCCGAAAGCTATTTTGATTTATTTACCTTCCTGTTTAAAGGGCTTCCCTGCCGATGGACTGCTTCAGCCTCAGAGGAAATGGATACACAATAGCAGCACACACTTTTTTCTTCTGGAAATTAAAATTCCCAAAGAGGCATTAGTTTATTGATACTATAAGATTTTTGAAAATTTTTATTAGTCAATTACAAATTAGCATCGTCCTTTCCAGTGCCTTCCACCACTTTTCCTTTCTAGATATGCAGTATATATTCAGTAAAGTAAAATCTATATATTTATTCTAAATTTCAATAAGGCATATTATACACAAAGACTGATGTGTTTATAAAAAGATAAAGAGATGGGGATATGGTCTATGGAGGTGTGGTGAGGTGTGGGGGAAGAGGGTACCTCAGTGGGCCCATGCTGAGGCATCCCTTCCTCCTGAGGGACCAGCCACATGATGGTATAGTATAGAATAGAGTTTATTTAGGGCATGGGGAGGGGAGTTAAGAGGGTAGTAGAGGCAGAGAAAGGCAGAGAGAGGGTGGGTGAGAGGAAGAAGGAGGAGGAGGGGAAGAGAGGAGAGGCAGGCCATGTGCACGTGGAGAGAGAGGGAGGAAGGGACGAGGGGTCAGAGCAGGAGCAAGGGAGCGAGAGACAAGCAATCCCTTTCATAGTGGGCCAGGCCTACCCAGCTGTTGCCAGGTAACTGTGGGGTGGAGCTTAGACAGATTGCTAACAGAGATAACAAACACACTTCGGTGATAAAAATAAAATTTTTCTTTTCTTTTTTTTATTGGATTTTCTCTTTATTTACGTTTCAAATGTTATCCCCTTTCCCAGTTTCCCTCCCTCCCAGAAACACCCTATCACATCCTCCCTCCCCCTGCTTCTATAAGGGTGTTCTTCCACCCACCCACCCACTCTCACCTCCCCACCCTCAATTCCCCTACACTGGAGCATCTATCAAGCCTTCATAAGACTAAGGACCTCTCCCATTGATGTATGATGAGGCCATTCTCTGCTACATATGCAGCTGGAGCCATATGTACTCCTTTGTTGATGGCTTAGTCCCTGGGAGTTCTGGGGGGTCTGGTTGGTTGGTATTGTTGTTCTCCCCACAGGGTTGCAAAACCCTTCAACTCCTTCAGTCCCTTCTCTAAGTCCTCTATTAGGGATCCCACGCTCAGTCCGATGGTTGGCTGCTAACATCTGCCTCTGTATTTGTCAGGCTCTGGCAGGGCCTCTCAAGAGACAGCTATATCAGGCTCCTTTCAGCATGCACTTCTTGGAACCCACAGTAGTGTCTGGGTTTGTTAACTGTATATGGGATGAATCCCCAGGAGGGGCAGTTTCTGGATGGCCTTTCCTTCAGTCTCTGCTCTATACTTCATCTCCATATTTGCTCCTGTAAGTATTTTGTTCCCCCTTCTAAGAAGGACCAAAGCACCCACACTTTGGTCTTCCTTCTTATCTGCAAATTGTATCCTGGTTATTTGGAAATATTCATTGAGTTGATGGGCTAACATTTGGTGGTCTTGAAGATTGCAGAATCCTCTTTTCTCTAATACAGTTTTAATTTTCTTTTTTACAGAAAGAATATTATAAAAAGGGAAACATACATTTTTATGTTTGGTTTGTTTATTTTTACATAAGAGCTTTCCAGTTAGAAGTACACATATTCTTATGATCAGTGAACTTCTGCTGCTAGAAGCCTCAGGCATGGAAGTGGAGGGCATCATGCTAAGTAAAATAGGCCAAGCACAGAAACATACGCATTATGTTTTCACTCACTTGTGGCACTTGAAAAAATTAATAGCAGAGGAGAGACAAATAGTGATTTGAGGCCAGGAGTAAAAGAAGGGAGGAGGCTGAGAAGTGGCAAGGTTAGACACTAAGCATCAGAATGCAGTTGGGAGGAAGAATAGCTTGCTTTTAGAATGTTACTTTAATTTCAATTAGGTATATACGTGTATGTCCAAGTGCGGCTTTGAGCATGTGAGCACGGGCATGTAGAAGCCATGTCCCTGGAGCTGGAGTTTCAGGCAGTTCTGAACTTTGGTCCTTTGCAAGAGCAGTGTATACTCTTTTCTTTTCTTTTCTTTCTTTTTATTTGCAAGGTTTCTCTGCATAACAGCCCTGGCTGTCCTGGAACTCACTCTATAGACCAGGCTGGCATCCAGCTCACAGAGATCCTCCTGCTTCTGCCCCGTGAGCGCTGAGATTTAAGATAATGGAATCAAAGGCATGCACCACCACCACCAGGCCTTACTCTTAACCACTGAGCCGCTCCAGCTCCAGGGAGAATATATCCGTACGACACTGCAGGCAGCTATGGCTTGCTTTCTTTGCATGGTGAATGTTACAATACCCTGACATCTCCTTTATAAAGAACAAAAAGAAAGGCACACTGAAAGGCCCTGAGCACAAAGAAATAATGTGAAGATCCTTACTTTGATTTGACCATTATGTATTTATATGCATTGCGGTCTTACAATGTTCCCTGTAAATATATAGACATTATGGTGTAATCTATAAAGGATAAATAAAATAGAAAAGAAGTTCTGTACTCACTCTCTTTTTACTATGAATAAAGAAATAGGCTAGGCTGTGAAGCACCACAGAGTGATGGCATACTTTCTTAATGTCTGTTCTTTCTTGAAGGACATTGTTAGATCAGTGCTTCTCAACTTTTAACCCTTTAATACAGTTCCTCATGTTATGGTGATCCCCTATCTGTAAAATGATTTCTTTTTCTACTTCATAATTATCTTTGCCACTGTTATGAATCATAATGTAAATATCTGGTTTCTGATAGTCTCAGGTGACCCTGTGAAAGGGTCACTTAACCCCAAAGGGGTCGCAGCCCACAGTTGTGAGAAAACCATTGTGTTAGACTTTTGCTGTACTAACACCACAGTTAAACATATAAAATATTTCCTTGAATGCTGCCATTAACACCGTTGTCTAAAATGAGGAAAATGTTTGGTTTTTACAGCCAACTGTAAAGTATTTAAATCAAGAACCGCATTGAGCAGAATTAAGGTTCTGTGGGTCTGTCACCAGCCATCCTATTTCCCATTCCTTGATAGGCAACACATGTCCTTAACGGTTTCCCTAAGTGTCTGACTTCCAAAGAACTCAACACTCAAGCAAGCTTCGTTTCGTTTGGTTTCTGCCTTTACACTGACAGAGAAATATGGAGAGCCTTTAGTTCGTTCTGGAAATTATATCGAAATAACTCAATTCCCCCATGGGAAGGAGACTTAATTTCTGTGTTTGGTATTGTGACATATTAATTTTAACGGGGATGTTTTCCTTCACTTGGCTTTTTCCTGTATCCATCATTTCCTGACTCTGATTGCCCGGTCCAGTTGGTAATTGTGTTTGTTTGCCTGCAGGCTGCTTTTTAAAATTAGTATTAAACACCCATTCCCCTGTCTTTCATTTTCCTGTGATTGCTTTTTGACAGACACTAAAGTTTCAAGTTAAAACTTGCTCCCAGTGCTAGAAAAGGAGGTGTTGGTAAGGAGTGAGAAACACAGGCTCCCTCTGCGCCTGGTGGAGGCTGAGGAGCCGCTGTCATGACCACTAAGCAATTTTCATTTCCTTTACATGAGAACGCAGAGCATTTGAGCCTTCTGGCCTAGGACAGGAGCCTGCCTCTCAGGGAGCATTTGAGCCTTCTGACCTAGGACAGGAGCCTGCCTCTCAAGGGCCAGGTAGATCATCTCGTTTTGTGGGAGTATTTTAAGCTTTTTTTAAAGTACATTATAATTTAAACAAAAAAGAGATTTTTAACCATTAGCCTAATTTGTAGGCCCATATTTATAGTGTACAAATCTACATATCATACACATAATATTCCCAAAAACATGCCAGGTAAAAAAAATGAACATTTTTTTAAAAGGTTTATTTTATTTATATGAGCGTACACTGTAGTTGTCCTCAGACACACCAGAAGAGGGTATCAAATCCCATTACAGATGGTTGTGAGCCACCATGTGGTTACTGGGAATTGAACTCAGTACCTTTGGAAGAGCAGTCAGTGCTCTTAACCACTGAGCCATCTCTCCAACTCAAAAATGAACATTCTAGCATGTTAAAATGTAAATACTTTTTTCCTTTGAGACAGTGTTTCATTTATCACAGGCTGGCCTTGAGGTCACTTTGTAGCCAAGTGAATTTCTGATCCCTTCTAAGTTAGTGGACCCAGCACTGTTAGCTTCTTTTTGTCTCTTGTTTGTAGACCATGTATGCCAGCCTGATGCATTGCAGCTGCTCCACTCACCTTAGTGTATAGGGAGTGTATAGGGATTGTATTTACTGTTCTTAAGCATGGCAGGGCGAGAGGAAAGAAACAAGGGCAGGGTGCAGAATGTTTGGTTTCAGGGGCAGGTTTTTAGACAGAGGCACCGATATCCACCCAAGATCTTGAGTGCAAGGATAGATGTGAAGCCCGAGAATGACCCAGCTATGCTAGTTGGTAGAAAGTAGTTAATGATACTTTAATTTTGCTCTATAAGCTTTGCTCTTTTATAGGTGACTTTAAAAATTAAGGTCACATTAGTCTCAAAAACACTTTATTCTTTATATTGTGGCAGCTGAAAACATTTAGACATTTGTTGGCAATGTTACTTTAGATGTCAAGATATTAGGATTAAATTGAAGTAATATTTATTAAGCTTAATGTTAAAAACTAAAGCTCCATTCAGTAATAAGCTGCCCATGTTGACATCTCTTGGAGACCATCTGCAGTTGCGCTCACTCACTGATTTGCTTTATAAATAATGCATGGGAATAGTGTGGGAACTGATTTTCTAGTCCCTGTGACAATATAAGTAGCAGAGACAGGTGGCTAAGGGAGGAAGAGTTTGTTTTAGTTCATGTAACCATCAAGGCCTCTCTGTGCCCACCCTTGCTCTGAATAAGGACACAGATGTATTATATTTATTATAAGCGTTGGCACTATAGCCTGGCAGATTCTCAGTTATTCTATCCCATCAACACTGACCTGGCCTACAGCCCACCACATGGCCCAGTTACCTGTCCGTCTTAGTCTCATCCTGGCACCTGCTTCTTCATCTATGTCCAGCTGGTGACCTCTTGCCTCTGGTTCCCACCTGAGAACTTTCTCTTTCAGCCCGGAAGTCCTGCCTTAACTCTCCAGCCCGGCTATTGGCCAGTCAGCTCTTTATTTGGCCAATCAGAAGGCAATGGAGATCAATGTTTACAAAATACTTAGGCAGGATATGCTTCATAATAATAACGATGCCAAAGTCTGCCAGAAATCAGCATCTGAATAATGCAAAGACAATCTTTACGTAGTGCTCGAAAAGATTATCCCCCTGAGCTCACAGCTGGAGTCTGGCAAGGAAGGCGGGCAGTGGTAACCAGCTAGTTGCTGGCGCAAGAGCATGGGATGGCTGGTAAGGACGCAGCTGTATTGAAGCATCGCGGAGTGACTGCTGTTGCCTAGTTCCCTTTCTCTCCTTTCTGGGATCCCAGCCCACGGGATGCTACGGTCCACATCCCGGATGTCCTCAGTTATAACTCTCAGAAAAGCCTTTCACAGAGAAACCCAATGAGAATCTCCTCAGTACTCCTAAATCCTAAGTTGACAATGAAGATCAATAAGCACAACTTCACCCTTTGTCAATTTAATTCCCCAGATCATCAGTTTTAAATGATAGCATTGCCCTCCTGGCTCCCATAGGCTTATGGCCATTTTGTACCATGCGTTCATTTCAACTCCAAACATCCCCATATTATTTTTTTTCTGTATATGAGTGTTCTGCCTGCTTGTATGTATGTATTGTATATGTGTATACCATATGCATGTGTGATGCACACAGAGTCAAGAAGAAGGCTTCAGATCTCCTGGAACTGGAGTTGCGGATGGTGGTGAGCCATCATACAAGTGCTGTGAATCAAACCTGGGTCAGTGGCAAGAGAAGCAAGTGTTCCTAACTTCTGAGCCATCTGTCCAGTCTCCAAGTCCCCATATTCTTAACAGTCTCAATGTTGTTCAAAAAGTACAAACGCTCTTCTGACTCAAGGCGATTTCAAGGAAAAATTTGCCTATTTCCAGTGCAGTGGCATAGAGTAAGCATTTCTATTCTAATAGAGACGGATGGGAGGACAACTGGACCAAAGCAAGATGCAAACCCAAGACAACAAGCACCAAATACTCTGTGTGCATCTGGGACTTTCAGAGGCATCCTCTGGGCTCTAATAGCCTTGGGCAGCCCTGCCCCTCCATTTCTGCCCCCTGTAGCATATAAGGCCTGTCTTTTGGGCTAGTTATAGAGTGTATCTACAGCTTTCCTTGCTGGGCTTCCTTTGATCCTACCGTTGCTGATATCCTTGAGTCACCATCACATGTTAGACTTTAGTTTGGCAGCTGTAAGTAGTGACCTCTGAGGCTTTCCTCTGAGGTTGAGTAGAGAATTCAACTCAACTACACATTGTTTGTCCTCAGCTTCTTTCTGGAATCTTGTACAAGCCTCTATAGCCCCCATAAGTCTTGTGTCTTGTGTGCTTGCAAAATTAGCGCCTCGTGGAAAATCCCACCAAATTCTCCTGCCGTGCTGAGAAGTAACCTGGCCTCCTGCCATAGTTATGCCAGTATCTGGGGGTGAACCTGGGGCTGCCCCAGGCAGGCTTGTTTGTTTTATTTTGTTTTTACAGCTAATTCCTTCAACCACCTTCCCATTTCAGGCTCTTTGAAATCCGTTTCACTTTTACAAACTGGATCCTTTGATAAAGGTCTCTCCTTCTGGACACATACCTTGTTTTCGCTGTGCAGAGCTTCTTCTGGGTCTCTGTTTAATGGCTGTGTCCTTCTCACCTGCCTTATTTGCAACTTTAAATGTATCCATGCTCTTTTCCTCACCAGACTGCACGTTATTTTATATTATATAATATATATATGTACATATGTATATATATTTCTGTTCTCTCACTCCAGATCTGACTAAGAGTGGTTAGCAGTAACCAACCATAACATGGATGCAATGCTGTTTTGAAATTTCACCTAAAAGCTGACTTAGTTCATTAACTTCGAATTTAGCCTTGCTCAGATTGAAAGGGCATAGGCAGAAAGCAGCTAAATTCTCCATCAGAGTATAACAGAATGGGTGGGATCTATCCCCCTTTACGAATAGAACCTTTGTTCCCTGCCCCCCCCCAAAAAAACCTCATGAACTGGGCCCCCCACTGTCTTTATTTTCTGAGGGCTCTGTTTTCTTGAACTAACACTAGGATGGCTCTTTAAGCTCCGAACTCTTCCATACCCTTCCCGAAAACCTGTCCCAGAACCTTCGGAACCACATGATCAAGCTTGTCATGGCAGCAGTCCCTCATCTGATACCAGTTGCCTGCAGTAGTTTCTTTTCGGTAACAAAATGCCTGCTAAGGCATTTTAAAAGGGAAGGGTTTATTTTGGTTTGTCGTCTAAGAGTACTGGTGTGGAGTCACAGCTGCAGAATGAGGCAGCTAGTCACCCGGCTCCATGACTCCGTCGGGAACGAAAGAGGTGAACACACTAAAGTGTGCAGCTTGCTTTTCCATTTTGTTTAGTATTCGACCGAGCCCATGGATGGATGGTACTCTGACGGGGGGCAGAGGGGGATCCTTCCTCGGTTAGGCCTCCATGGAACTGTTCTCATAGACATGCATCCCTAGGTGGTTCTAAATAAGGGTTAGTCACTTCAGATAGTAGGATGCAACTATCAAAAGAGTTATTGTCAACTTCTTGCCTTAACTCCAGTATTGACCATTCACTTTACCATAATAATGTCTGCAGCAGGGTGGTGGTGGGCATGCATTTCCTGTGCGTGCCACCTCTTGCCGATTGGAAGCCAAAGCTGAGCAGCTTGTGAGTGAGGAAACCCTAGCAGAAGAGGGAACTTACAGTAGCGTCTTGAGCTTACAAAATACTTTAATATAGTTTTGGATAGTGAAAGGGTTTTTGTTTTTGTTTTTCTGGTTTTTGTTTTGTTTTGTTTTTATCTTGTCTTGTTTTGTCTGAATGCTGTTCAGTTTCAGTTTACAAAGGAAGATTGCCCCTCCATCCTCCTTGGTTGATGTGTATTTAGAATCTGTGTTGACCCTTGCACGCTTGAAGTTTTATGACATTTTTCTGTTCAGCTCTTCTATGTAAAAATTTGAGGTAGAAACTTTTAAGGACCTTTTTTTAAGCTTTATTTCTTTATTTAATGTATATGAGTACACTGTAGCTGTCTTCAGACACACCAGAAGAGAGCATCAGATCCCATTACAGATGTTTGTGAGCCACCCTGTGGTTGCTGGGAATTGAACTCAGGACCTTTGAAAGAGCAGCCAGTGCTCTTAACCACTGAGCCATCTCTCCAGCCCAGGACTTTTATACTTAAACTGTACACATGCTTATTTTTAAAATGTAAACCCATTTTGTACATTCTTAAGTCCTTCTATGGTCTTGATAGCCTAGGTCATTACTGCTAATATTGGTTCTGACATCCCACCTGTCTAATGAGGACTGGTGTGGGAAGGATGTGCCTGTCTTAGCACAGTAGCATTTTTGCTGTTATATCTGTACTGCCTCAAGCTATGATTGAGAATTCTACTTTATTCTTTTTATTTATTTTTTATTTTTTTTAAAGATTCACTTAATGTATGTGAGTACACTGTCATTGTCTTCAGACACACACTAGAAGAGGGCAGCAGATCCCATTATAGATGGTTGTGAGCCACCATGTGGTTGCTGGGAATTGAACTCGGGACCTCCAGAAGAGCAGTCACTGCTCTTAACCGCTGAGCCATCTCTCCAGCCCTACTTTCTTCTTTTTAAAGACTCCTTTTGCATTTATTTATGTATTTATTCATTTATTTTACTATGGCAACTCCAACAACTGGGTATCTACATGTAGGAGAATGAAATGTGGTGCTTCTCACTCACTCTGCATACAAATCAATTCCAAATGGATCTGAGATCTCAATGTTAGACCTGAAATGAAAACTTCTACAAGAAAGAATAGCCAGTACCTCTTTTTTAAAAAAGTGTTGTATTTGCTACCATTGAACCATACATTTAAAGGGGCAACTCTTAGCACAGATCCTCTGAGAGTACAGTGGAATGTGCCTTTTATAGCTAGACTGTTCCTGGGTCTGACCAGGGAAATCTCATCTGCTTTGCCTCCAAGCCACCCTCGAGATCTTTTCTCACAATTCACATTGCAGGTCACCGCCTTCAATTGCTTGGACTCTACCTCTTGGGCTGCCTAGCTGCGCATTCCAGGATGCTTAGGACTCTTGAGGGTGCCAACTAAAATAAAGCGAAGAATTTCCATGTGCACGCTAAAGCTTTAGCTAAAGCTGTGCAAAATTGTTTCTCCAGTTCTCCTTGTCAGCTAGTTCCGTTTAAAGGAGAGGGATGTTGAAGTAGGCATTTCCCTTCCGTGGCCTGCTGGTCTCCTCAGAGCTGATCTGTCACTCAGACTATAGGAGCCGTACCACCTGCACATAGACTGTCCAGCCCAGCTGTTTAAGGAACCTAGCACCAGTTCCACTGTGTGGTGGCTCATTGACTGTATACACTGTAGGAGAAATTCAGTGTAAGACCAGTCCCCATCAGGGGACAGCAGTCATGGAGCACAGGCGCCTCCGCCTCCCTGCAAGTGCAGTAACAGGTAAACCTCAGAGTATTCTTAATCCCTAGCAGGCCTAGGGTCCACCCTTGAGAAGGCCAAAACCACAAAAGTGATCATCCTCTTAGTATGGGGCCTGTGTGGGGTCATTTGAGGGGCAGAGTCCCTTTGAAGCGTGGGTTCTGGGAGGTTGTCTGCCAAGCAGTGTCTGCATACTAACCCCAGAGGATGTGCCTAGGCATTCTCTGAGTGCTGGTGACCAGTGCTGGGGCTAGTTTCTTGGCTCTTGGGTAATAAGGATGCCTTTGTTTTGAATGGAAGCCATATGTGATTGAAGTAAATGTAGTCAATTGTTCCTGTTGTTACTCTGTTGCCTTTGTAGTGTTTACTGAAGTAAATG
>NW_022196905.1:157402726-157406948 GCF_008632895.1 Mastomys coucha | reverse complement strand
ATGTAGTCAATTGTTCCTGTTGTTACTCTGTTGCCTTTGTAGTGTTTACTGAAGTAAATGTAGTCAATCGTTCCTGTTGTTACTCTGTTGCCTCTGCAGTGTTTACTGAAATAATGTAGTCAATTGTTCCTGTTATTACTCTGTTGCCTCTGCAGTATTTACTGAAGTAAATGTTCCTGTTGTTACTCTGTTGCCTCTGCAGTGTTTACTGAAGTAAATGTTCCTGTTGTTACTCTGTTGTCTCTACAGTGTTCACTGAGAAAGTACTCAAGAGGCTTTTCCCTAATATCTCAAGTGGTCAAGAGAAGGGGACTCCCCAGACTCCGGCTTTGGAGACGCCACCCAAGGATGTGACCCCAGAAGCAGTACAGCAGAAGCGTGCTCACAGTCTGGCAGGTAAGGATGGACTGCAGGTATCCGTGTTTCTCCACACTTAACTCTGGATGGTATATCCCCTTGACCTGTGGCCTCTGTGGATGAACACACTTTCCCAGTCTTGACAGAAGACAAGTAGGACAGGCCTCACGCTCGACACATACAGTGTGACTCAACAGAGGGAATCATGTCCCAGCCACACACTGAGGAGGCCGCAGTGTAGTTTTTGTTGGGTTCAATTCCATGTTTTGTTCTGGTAAAAGCCACTGGCCATGGATAGGTTTGCGCTGAGCTACAGTTAGAACAGGAGCCTCTGCCCCTGGCAGCTCATCCAGTCATTGGACAGACTCTTGACAACCCCTTCAGTACCAATTTGGCTTCTCTCAACTCAAGGAGGGCAGGTGGTGCTTCATCCTGGAGAAGTGAGGCAGCAGGAAAAGCTACAGTGAGAGCCGTAACAATTCCAGTTCCCAAGCAGCATAGTTGTGTCAACCTGGGAGACCATTCCTCAAGACTCATGCTTAGACCACTTGATGTACAAACGCAGCAAGGGAGACTTCTTCTGTTCCCAACAGATATATAATATATAAAAGTTAATCTTGAGCTTATGAATTTCTTGAGATCACTTCTCTGTCATTTTTTATACTATTTTTATTCCTTGACATTATAATTATACCATTTCCTCACCTCTCTTTCCTCCCCCCCCCCCCAACCTCTCCCATGGACCCCACTTCTTGTTCTAGCTCAAATTCATCACCTCTTTTCTCTCAGTATCCTTCCATGTGGGCTTGGGGAGTGTGTGTGTTTATGTGTGTGTGTGTGTGTGTGTGTGTGTATTCATGAATATATAAATACAACCTGCTCGGCGCATATATTGCTAACTGTATGTATGATTTCAACACCAACCATCTGGTCTTGGTTAACCAATTGGAGACCTTGGAGAAGACTCTTTCTTCCACTGTCAGCCTCTCTTGGTTGCCTCTAGTTCTTTGTCTAGGGTCAAAGCCCTGTAAGCTCTGCTCTTTATATGCTAACATCAGGCCTTGCTTAGGCAGCCATGTTGATGAGCCTTCATGGGTGTCTCTTCTTTGACATTTCTACATGATACATTCTTAGCAGACATCCTGTTTCTACAGATATTAAAATCCTTCTGATGCCTCTTGTAGAATGATCCCTGAACCTTAGGTGCAAGGGTTGTATTGTAGATGTGTCCGTTGGGACTAGGCACCACACAATCTCTTGATCTCTTATTCTCTGCTGTTTTAACCAGTTATGGTTTTGTGTAATGGTCATTGCAAAAAGATGTTTCCTTGATCAAGCATGTGAGTTATGCCCATCTATGAGCATAAGGATAAATGTTTAGATGTAGTCAGAGACCGTCCTGGTTTAGTAAAGCGGCAGTTGAAGGTTCTTTTCCTGATCCTTGAGTTCTCTTGTACTGGGTAGTTAGGTAGGTTTTCCCTCTTGTGAGTGTATCTTAAGTCCAATCAGAGAGCTGTTGGTTACCAGGCATATGTACCAGTATTGCATCCTTAGAGTCATAGTGCCATGGTAGTTGATGTGGTTCGTAGGTGTCATAGGACTATGGGTGGCTTCCGTCCCTTAAAGCATGCATCATTCCTTCTGGGACCATGAAAGATAGTCTTTAGGGAGGAGGTTGTCATGTCCTTTGGGTCCTGTGTTCAAAGTGCATGGTGTCTTCAGCAATTGGTGTAGTGCGTAATATTAAAAAATCAACCCACTAGCACTGGCCACTCTCTGGCCCCCGTCAGTCTCACCGCCTCCATGACTAACCCCATGTGGCTACCGCCCAACTCACGCTTGATACACTTGCTGCAGAGCCTGGTCACATTCCCAGCCATCTGCCCCCTGTGGTTAGCTGTCATAAATCCCCATAACCAAGTAAAATCAAAACTCTAGAGGCTTATAATTTATCAGTCAGATTTATATTAGTAAATTCTCAACCCACAAAATGCCCATACAATAAACTCAGACCCAACTGATATTGATACAACTGCCCACCTAGATTAGACAGAGTCTCCTATATTATTCCATCTCTTCTATGATATTCATAGCTACCTGTGCCTGTTTAAAGCCACATGGATTGAGTTTGTCTTCTCCTTCCTCTATCTTCTCTCCTTCTCCCTCTGTGTCTCTAAATGTCCCATCTCTAAAACTCTCAGCCCACCTTCTTTTTGCACTGACCAATCACAGGCTCTAGCCTTATCTTGTACCTGCCCTCACCTACATATAGACAACAGTCCACAAATTAGGGCTTAACCTACCACCTCAGAGAGGCAGTCAAGACCAACAGCAATAGCCTGAAATGTTTTTGAGAGTTTCTTGGGCAGCCCTGATCAATAGTTCAAGGGTTTCTCATGCCTGGTGTTGAGTGATTTTGATAGATAGTCCATGGATCTTGGGGGAGCATTGTCAGCTGAGGTGTGTGTGTGTGTGTGTGTGTGTGTGTGTGTGTGTGTATAGACTTATATGTACTATATGTGATCTTAGGAAGATAAACGATGCTCCTTTGATGTCTTCAGACATCTCCTTGCTACTTTACCACCTTCCCTCCTTCTGTATGTATCTCCTTTCTCCCTATCAAGTTAAAGCCCCCAAGCTCCCCTTTTCCTACTTCCCCTTAAAATCACTTGTACCTTGCCCTGCGTCCCCCCCCCCCAAGGTGGTTCCTCTTTATTTTCCTGTTTTCTGTAGTTACTGCACTATCTATACTCACATCTCATGGTTTCATTTTTCATCATAGTTGAATAGTATTTCTTTGTGTATGGGCCACATTTTCATTATCCGTTCATCTGTTGAAGAACATTTAAGTTGTTTCTTTCCCTAGCTATTATGGATGAAGCAGCAGTGACCGTGGCCAAGCCAGTCTCTGTGGAATGAGGATGCCAAGTCCTTTGGAAGTGTGCCATGGAGTGGTGTCATATGGTAGATTTCTTTTTAGCTTTTTGGTGGTTCTCCATGCGGATTTCCAATCCCACCATCAGTGTGTGAAGGTTCCCTGTTCCCTGTATCCTCCTGAGCATCCATGGCCAGCTCTTTTGTTATCTGCGCCATTCTGAACTGGGGTAAAGATGAAATCTCACAATTGTTTTCATTTGCATTTCCCTAACTGTTAGGGATGATGAATTTTTGAGGTATTTCTTAGTCATTTTTATTTCTTCTATTCAGAACTCTGTTCAGACCCAAAGCCCATTTGTTAATTGGATCATTTGTTTCTCTGACACTGTATTTTTTGAGTTCTTCATACATTCTGGGTATTAATTCTCTGTCAGATTTATAACTGGCAAAGATTACTATTTTGTGAGCTTTTTCATTCAGTTTAGCTATTCAGAAGCTCTTTAGTCCTATGAGGTCTTACTTGTCCATTGTTGGCTTTAATTCCTAGGCAAATGGTGTCCTATTCAGAAAATCCCTCTCTGTCCCATATCCTGTAGTATGCTGTGTTTTCTTCTAGCACTTTTGACATCAGCTCTTTGATCCAATTGGAGTTAGTTTTTGTACAAGATGAGTCATACCAGTCTAACTTCCATTATCCACTGTGGACATCCAATTATCTCAGAACCTTTAGTTGAAAAATGCTGTCTTCTTTAGTATGTTTTGGGCATCTTTATCAAATGTTAGATTGCTGTTTTTACCACACACTCGTGGACACAACTAATACAGTGTTGTTGTTTATGTCTCAGTGGTCCTTTGTGTGTTAGTGATTATAGCTTCATTTGTTTTTCTACAGTTTCTTGGCTACAGTCATTCTCTCTTCAACCCACAATACTGCTTCCTGTGTTTCCCAAGGTTTGGTCTATGGGGTGTAATTTTTTTTTTTTTTTTA
>NW_022196905.1:157399241-157402479 GCF_008632895.1 Mastomys coucha | reverse complement strand
AGATTTATTTATTTATTATATGTAGGTACACTGTAGCTGTCTTCAGATATGGGGTGTAATTTTTAAAGGGTGTTTGTATCATGGAAAGTTTACCTTTCTAGTATAGTTATGGCAGGGAGCTGGTACCGTTCAGGATGGTTGTCATGGTCTTTTGAATGCATTGCTCATGCCCAAACTATCAGTCATGTTTCATTGCCTACCAAACAGCAGATACCTATGGCATCTGGACCGACAAAATACAAAGTGGGGATAGCCAGGGACAGGACAGATGCTAAGAAGGTGTCGCCTGGAGGTGGTTTGCAGCTTGTAGGCAGTCTTTTGACTGCCACAGGTCTTCTAATTGGGAGCCTGAGCCAGCTTTCCTTCATTCTCCAAGATGTGGGAAGAAACAAGCTGAATCAGGCTGTTATCTGAACTTCACATTATAAATCTGAGCACTCAATGTTTGAAACTGGTGTGCTGTGTATATTCATAGTGTGGAATGTTTTTCATGCATTAAAGTCAAGCTATTAAGTATGTGAGAGGATATTGCTTGATATGAAAGAAATGCATTCCAACCACATGGGCAATTCAAATTCTAAATGTTCAGTTGTGTTTTAACAATGGTGGTTTTATTGATGGAACTGTAGGAAATGTTCACTCTGTTCCTTGACTGATGACCACACTTGCTGTACGATGTTGTGAATTTTCATTGTTATTTTGTTTGGTTGGTTTTTTTGTTTGGTTGTTTTGTTTTGTTTTGTTTTTGTTTTTGAGGTACAATAGCCTTACCCATAGCCACTTAGGGAAATTCAAGAGGGTAATACAGGGAAAGAGAGGCATGATATTTTGTGGTTTATCATATACAAAGGTATACATGTATATAGTAACAGGATAGGAAAGTAAAAGGGGGACTTCTGGGGAGGAAGGGCACTGGCAAGCTGCAGGGTGGGGAGACAGTGGGAGTGACCTGACAGCAGGTACACCGATATGTACATAATACAGATTATGAAGATATGGATGTTGACTGTAATTGTGTTAAGATTTTAAAAATATGTGAATGAGGAAAAGCCCAAAATTGGTTTTATAATTGTCTTGAATAATCCATGATAATTCTTCCTACCACTAGCGTGAATGGGAAGTGGAGAAATTAAATGTGGTATGTTCATCTAGAAGAGTACTTTAAGGTTTTAAGTCACTGAATCCTTGTGAGTCTCACCATTAAGGACAGCTCCCATGGGAGAGTACCACAGGATCCTTGTCAGCGTTTCATTTGCTATAGACATATGCCTGAAAGCATACCACATTGGGTTTAGGAACCCTCCCTGGAATTGCATGGAGTGATAGTGACATAAGCTGTAACACCTCACAGTGAGTCCCCCACAGGGCAGTGCTGTCCTGTTTGTCACTTTTGGATCAGGTCACCTCACTCTGTGTAGATCAGTGTACTCTCATTCCTGTAGCTTCAGAAGGTCATGTCTGTGTTGTGACAGTCTTGACTCTCCTGATCCTTATGGCCTTCCTAGTCCCCCGAAAAGGGAGGTAGTAGTTCATTAGTGTATTCAGTCAACAGCACCTAGAAGACAAAGGGACACCAACTGTGAGCTTGCAGCAGCAACAGAAAGAAACAGAGACTACACACACACACACACACACACACACACACACACCTACACACCTACACACACACACACACACACACACACACACACACACACCTCCAGTCTTTGTGAGCTCTGCTGTCATTTCTAATGTCCCCTGAAGGCACTGTTCTTAGTATTGTTTGTACTGGGTTACTGTGGCCCTTTGATGCTCCAACCAGAGCACGGACGCTGTCCCTGGTGCTGACCACAGATGAAGGCCGCTGTGTCCTTTCTGGTACTGTCCCGAGCCGTGTGGTGCTGTCCTTGGTCCTGGCCTCTGTCTGCGGCGCTCTCCTCGTTGCTGAGCCACTAGTGTGCACTTACTCAGTTCTCCAGCAGCCTGTACAAACAGACTCAGGCTTCATGGATACTTATAATAAGTACTACCGCAACTCAGCTGTGGTGTTAGTGTTCAAAAACATAGCAGGCTCAGCAAATGCTTTTGCCTGGCCAAAATGATGCTGTCGGGCCTGGATTTATAAATTCTGAGCAGTCTAGTAGACCCCCAGGGGTCAGAAAGTCTGAAATCCATCACTGTGTTACAGAAACAACACTAGGAATTACCAATCAGGCAACAATTTCCCTTATAAATATACTGTGTGATGATTATAGATTGTGGAGTAGCAAAACAGACTCATTCTGCCAAGCTTAAACTCACACTCTACTGGGGACATGATCAAACCTGTGAAAAAGTAATGGAAAATATGAAAAAATGCAAGAAACCCCTGCCCAGAGTGTGATTAGCTACAAACATTTCCCTAGTTTCTGCGAAGAGGAGATTGGAGAGATAGCATAATGCAGGAGACAGCCACAGAGGCACATTTGAAATGCCCCGTGCTGAGGTAGGAGCTGACTCCAGTGAGGGACATTGTGAGGGCCATTCTCAACTGACAAGCCACTGTGCACACGTGGGTATGAAGAACACAGCATGGAGCATAAAGAAGGGAGAGCAGTGGAGACATCCGGGATGAGGGTAGAAGCCAGACCGACCACAAGGTCAGGACACAGTGAGACCCTTCCCCAGGGAGGCGACATGCCCTCAGCCTTTCCTTTGTTCGGGGTGTTTAATTACAGCTGGGCCTTCATCTACATTCAGACATTTTAAGTTGAAACTATTTAGCTTAAATGTAAAATCCTGTTTCCTGTCATGCTAGCAGTTTGTGTTCAGCACTCCTTGGATCAGATGCCTGGTGTAGCAATTGATGCAATGGACACTCAGACAGAGAGTTTTTACCAGAGCAGAGTATTCTCCTGATCTCCAATCCGCAGAGCACAGAGGAGCTAACCGGCTAGTGGGCTGTGGAGCTAACTGGCTAGTGGGCTGTGGACTGTGGAGCTAACCGGCTAGTGGGCTGTGGAGCTAACCGGCTAGTGGGTTGTGGGCTGTGGAGCTAACGGCTAGTGGGCTGTGGATTGTGGAGCTAACTGGCTAGTGGGCTGTGGAGCTAACTAACTGGCTAGTGGGCTGTGGAGCTAACTAACCGGCTAGTGGGCTGTGGGCTGTGGATTGTGGAGCTAACCGGCTAGTGGGCTGTGGACTGTGGAGCTAACCGGCTAGTGGGCTGTGGACTGTGGAGCTAACTGGCTAGTGGGCTGTGGAGCTAACCGGCTAGTGG
>NW_022196905.1:157348105-157398694 GCF_008632895.1 Mastomys coucha | reverse complement strand
AACCGGCTAGTGGGCTGTGGAGCTAACTGGCTAGTGGGCTGTGGAGCTAACCGGCTAGTGGGCTGTGGGTTGTTGTTTTTAATTGACTTTGTTGAGACCACCTGCATAGCTGTGGAGAGATGAGCTGACTAAATTCCAGAATGATACAGAATTTTAAATTGAACATGAGACTGTGGACGTACATGAAACCACACCGGAGAACTCTTTCCCTAGGAAGTGATATATATGGCCTAGGGCCATAAAAAGTATAGATTATATTTATCAGAATTGCCACAAATAATGAACTCAGAAAACATTGACAACTGCTAGCATGGACAGAGGATTCTTTTATTTAATATATAAAAAGTTAGCATGTTCATAAAAAAAGGATAAATATTTCAGAGAAAATTGGGCAAAGCAGGGTCATTGGCATTTCACATAGCAAATACCCAACTCTCTCAACACTAAAGAAATAGAGCACTCAACTCCTACTAATGTAAGAAACACAAATTACGGGCTGGAGAGATGGCTCAGTGGTTAAGAACTCTGACTGTTCTTCCAAAAGTCCTGAGTTCAAATCCCAGCAACCACATAGTGGCTCAAAACCATCTGTAATGAGATCTGATGCCCTCTTCTGGTGCATCTGAAGACAGCTACAGTGTACTTACGTATAATAATAAATAAATCTTAAAAAGAAATACAAATTACAAGTGAATTGGGACCCCCTTTTCATCTATAATATTATCATGGACTCATTGTTCTTTGTCAGAAGTGCAAGCCTGACAGTCGTGATTAAAGGCAGGCAGAATATGGTCATCTCTAAGTACATCATGCATGCCCAGAAGTTCTACCTCTTGGCCAGTCTCCCTGTGAAATAACTCCTATGTACTAAGATTGACACACTCTAAGGCATTAACTATGACATTGCTCAGAATAAAGAGAGACTAGAAGTCTAGATTTTCACCATTGCAGGCTAGTTCAAACCTTTTTTTTTATGCCTTCTCATTTTTCTGGGGCTGGGGGAAGGGTTGATTAAATGATTTGTGGAGCATGTGTCCTGTGGAAGGTTATGCTCTCTTCAAAGGGCATGCAAGCCTTTAGGTAGTCTTCTAGAATGAGAACCAAGAAAGGTGGAAAGGCAAAGACAATACATTTACTGTAGGATTCACTACAGAGGATGGGACAGTGCATCGCCTCACTGCACCTCTGTACTAACTGTGATGGAACTGTATCCTTCACTGCACCTCTGTACTAACTGTGATGGAACTGTATCCCTCACTGCACCTCTGTACTAACTGTGATGGAACTGTATCCCTCACTGCACCTCTGTACTAACTGTGATGGAACTGCAAACAGCAAATCTCATGGAGAAAAGGGGAGGGCCACTAGAGCACAAACCTTGGGTGGAGGTGGCCATAGCCAGGGGCAGATTGGAGGGTAGAGTATCTTGTGGAGTTTTGGTCTTAGTTCATGTGGTTGGTAAATGACCATAGAACTTATTGCTTTACTTTCATTTTGAAGCAAAAGTAAATGCTACTACAGAGAAGAGCTACAGTGTGTTCAGGCAGCACCAAGGACAGCGGACCTCAGGCTGCGCTTGATCTGTGTCCAGGTCATTTTTGAGCGTTTCTGATTAGACATTAACTGCTGAGGTGTCACTCCACTCAGAGGAGGTGATGGCTCTCTAATCACCAGTACTGTGGTTTTCCAGATGTCAGGAGAGAGGATTCAAAAGAGCCATGTTCTGTGGCCATAGACAGAAGAGCGGGGGGGGGGGGGGGGGGGGAGGGGGGCAACTATGTAAGGGCAGGAGCAATGGGTGCAGTTTCAAGTGAGGATGAAGAGTTAAATCAACCTTCCTGGCAATCTCCCACAAACAGATAGAGCTGCTCAAGTGTATGCCTCCTCTGCTTAGTGATTGCCAACCCACCAGCTCTCCTTTGTGTGTTAGTAGAGATTCAGAGCTTTCATTAGTAGAGCTAGACTCCCACTTCCCTTCTTGTGCCTTCACTCCTCCCCTGGGGCAGTCAGTGGTCCCCGGAGCTGTGCTCACAGACACAACACACTCTGCACTGTGTGGGGGTAATGGACTATAGAAACAAAAGGCTGCTAGCCTTGCCAAGTGTAACCCATCTCACCCTTGCCCTATGCCTGTGCAAAAGGTCTGACACCTACTTTACTAAAGAGTAAATATCACAGAAAGCCGTATTCTACAAAAGAATATGGAAAACTAGGACCAAACATTACGATAGGTGATCTGGTCACCTTTACTTACAGATGAGCAAACTGGGGCCCAGGGTCATAGTTTCCCATCTTTCCTAGATGTCCCCAGCTGTGGCAGTGATGTCATGTGCAGCTTCAAACCCCATCTGTAGAGTCAGCATGCAGTTACCAGACCGTCTCCATGGCACGGGGCACTTCTGTGCTGTTGTTTTTCACGTGAGTCATCTCGTGCTTCACTTCCATGTTACTTCCTACGTCCATCCCAGTAATTAAGTGAACAATGACATTTCTAAGTTCTATTTAACTTTCTTATTAAGAAAGATTTAGTGGTTAAAAGCCTCCAAAAATACTCTGTGAAAAAAAATGATCAAATGTTGATGTTCCGCGATAGGATTAGTATACATAGAAGTATATCTCCATCTGCCCTGGATTCTAGCAGGGAATGCTGTAATCATTAATCAACTGTGTGAATCAAATTAACAGAAGAAGCAGAATTCTGGCAACATCCTGAATACTTAGCTTCCAGAGACTGAGATAGATTGATGGCAGAGGAATCAGCAAAGGTTTCATGGGTTTTGTGTTTAACTATCTTAAACTCATATCTTCACTGTGTTTTCTTCAGTCCCGATCATTGTTGGGTTAAAATAAAATGTTAGTTGTGGATTTAAAATAAAATCCTAGTTACTCTGTGGAGGGCTAATGCAGATATCCATTTGTGTTTGCCAAGTACATGAGAGTCACTTTAACATAGTGTAAATGAAACTTAAAAGTTGAATAGGATTGGTAGGAAATATTGACGAGTGTGGGAGAAGTTTTTGATCCTCCATCTGGTTTGTGTATATACAAACCACAGCAAGAGGTTCAGACTTTGCAGACCAGCAGTTCCATTTCCAAGAAGGTATCAGAAGAAACTGAATGGCCAAGTGTGCAAAAAGATCCACAGCAAGGGTGGAGTTAGGGTTCAGATGTAACGTAGGGATCCATGTGTCTGCACACCCCACCCTGGTCTGATGTTCTGGGCCCTGTGGAAGCTTTAGGATGCTGAGCTAGATGGAGAATGGCGATCTCTGGGCCACAGGCCTTGACGTTTGGAACCCGGCTTCTCTTTCTGTGCTATTCATGGTTCTTGCTCCGGGGAAACATATACAAGCAGCTTTAATTTCCTGCCGCCACAGCCCTGAACTGCTCTTGGGCCTTTCAGCCATTGTGGACTTAACTCTTAACCTCTTAACTGTGAGCCAAAATAAACACTGCTTAAAGCCAGGCGGTGGTGGCGCACGCCTTTAATCCCAGCACTTGGGAGGCAGAGGCAGGCGGATTTCTGAGTTCGAGGCCAGCCTGGTCTACAGAGTGAGTTCCAGGACAGCCAGGGCTGCACAGAGAAACTCTGTCTCGAAAATACCAAAAAAACAAACAAACAAACAAACAAAAACACTGCTTAAGACACCTGCCAGTGCCTGAGCGCAGAAGGGAAGAAAATGAGTATTGCAGATAGCCATAGCGACCGTTCACAACAGTGACCGTTCAGAGCCACTGTCCCTGTGTAGGATTAGGATAAAAGATAAATAACAGTTTATCCTATTAAATGAGTATGCTAGCTAAAATCCTATATACTGTGTTCTATTATTTCACATTATACTTAATTTTAAATGCTCATATAATGTATTACTTTATGATATTATACTTAATTTTAAATGCTCATACAGTACATGTGAATTATGTGCTGCATGATGTTAGAAGGATATTATATGTATATGTCTGTATATGCCCTGTATGTATGTCTATGTATGTGCATGTTCTTGTGGCTTAGAGTGCCTGTGTGCACATACATGTTGGTCTGAAAGGGTGTCCATGTCTGTGTCTATAAATGGTCATGTGTATAGATTTGTGGGCATGTGTTCTAAGTGTGAGGAGAATATCTCTGTACATGTTACAGGCATGGAGGCAGAATTAAGGAGAAACTAGGTATAAAAACCTTGAAAGATTCATGTTACGATAATAAAGGGTATGTTTTATGCACTGTTTGTATTATTGTCTCATATTCATGAATTAGTTATATTTTATATCACCTTATTATATTTTATATCACCTTACAGAAGCTCACAAGTTTACATTTTGACTAACTTACTGTGATTCTAAGTAATTGTAGTTGGCTCACTTGTCATGACCGGTCATATAGTCAACTTGCTTTCCTGACAAAATACTTGGCTTTTTGAATTCAGTGTTTTTGACAGTGATTGGGTTTTATTGAGTTACTTGATTTCTTGTCTTCACTAAATTTTATTGGAGAAACCGTGCTAATGTAATCAGGACAGATAATTGTCTGCTTGTTGTCTGTAATATTTACTAGTGCTTGCTGTGTCCCTTTTCCTTACAGATGGCGACATTAAGGTCCAGCCTGAACGTCGGCTTTACACTGTGAGTTTGCCTCCTCAAGGGTACATCCCTTGTTTGCCTGAACCAACCAGCTGTGTGGATTCCGAAAATGGCTCCAGTGGTGGTGACCCAGAAGGTAAAAAGTCTGGGCAGGAGGAAAATGGAGCCTGTTTCCATCATGGTTTTCTGTATTGCACCATCTTTCAGTCTTGTAAATTAGCTTCTAAACTCATAATTTGATGGGTATGAGTAAGCATGGCACTGTATCATATACTGGGCTGTTAGATATTTCATAGCCATTAAAAATGATTACAAACCCAGAATAACAGAGGAGAACTTAGGACAGAACCTTACAGCTTGGATAAGGTTGTGAGCAAATTTGTCAACACATGAGCGGTCTGGACTAGAGTGCTCCCATTGCTGGTCTGGTCTGGACTAGAGTGCTCCCATTGCTTGTCTGGTCTGGACTAGAGTGCTCCCATTGCTGGTCTGGTCTGGACTAGAGTGCTCCCATTGCTGGTCTGGTCTGGACTAGGATGCTCCACATTGCTGGTCTGGTCTTGCTTTAGGAGAACTTGGGCCATGATTTTCTAAGCTTTTCAAATTGTCTAAAAACTGTAAAATCAAAGAATGACTTCTGAAAGAGAGTATGATATTTAATTCAGTTCATTATTGACTTGAAGTTTTAGTGTTTCCAAATGTTATGTTTTTATCTTAAAATTGAAATGGTTGGCTTTCCCTTTGAATATTCAACTTGAAAACTTTTTAAAGAGGAACCTATAATCTTTAAATAAAGATCCCTCACCCTCAGATGATTGCTATCAAGTATAAATTAAGAAAGTCTGCATCGTAATTCTTAGTTAATTTGACTATCAAGAAATTGTGTTTTTTCTAACACATTCATCTTTCTGGTTTCCTAATTTAAAAATCAGAACCACTTAGGAGTTGGAATAACTTAAGAATCATATAGTCATTGTCTTTGAAATATTATCAGATGAGTAATTTATTTAGGAAATTTAAATGTGTGCTTATGAAGACTGATTATTTAGGTGAATATATGTCATTGTGTGCCATGGGCCAACCCCAGCAGTCAGGTCCTGAGGTGGGACACAGCATAGGAAGAAGGCCAGAGGCTGATGACCTCTGACCTTGTAACTTACTGTTCTGGGGGCCAAAAGCTGCTGACCTGGCAATTTCACAGAGAAAGAAAAAGAAAGTCAGATAGGCACGCACCACACACACACACACACACTGGCTGGGCCCTACCACCTGTTTTATCAATTTCACAAGTGCACATGCATGCGTGTGTGTGTGTGTGTGTGTGTGTATGTGTATGTGTGTGTGTGTGTGTGTGTGTGTGTGTGTGTGTGTGTGGACAGACAGACATGTATACATATAGACATATTGTATTATATATCAGTGGATAGAGCAGAGCGCCAAAAGCCACACTTTCTTTCTTCCCTCAGCCTTTTTATACCTTCTTAGACAATTCTTTATAAAACTACCTCATAGATAAAATGTTACACAAAAGGGGAGTTACAGAAAGATGTCAGTAGTAAGTTCAAAGCAGTTTCATCCTATAAGCTCATAAGTTCACAGCAACACTTTCACAGAGCCTTCCTTTATCATAGTGCACACTTGCTATAGTCCTTGCTGGGTAGCTTCTGTCAATTGTGAACTTAATGTGCTTCATCAGAAAGGGCCCTGGGTTCGTTCATATGCTGTTATGTGCAGTTGGTTCTCACTTATGCACCTCTGTATACAGTTCATTTGCCTGCATGCCTCCACGAAGGTATTTTATTCTAGGTGGTTGACCCAGGTGCTGCTCTTGCGCCTGGCCTGTGCTTTTATACCCCACTGACACTCATTCACACGCCATGGCATCGAGTTGGCTTTTGTCCTCCCGTTGCCGTGGGATGGGTTCTCGCTTGCCATCACATGCATTAGTCCTCTTTCACATATCACAGAGTCAGCGAAAGAAAGAAAGAAAGGAAGAAAGAAGGAAGGAAGGAAGAAAGAAAGAAAGAAAGAAAGAAAGAAAGAAAGAAAGAAAGAAAGAAAGAAAGAAAGAAAGAAAGGAAGGAAGAAAGAAAGAAAGAAGAGAAAAGAAAAGTTAGGCATGGATATGTATTTGTAGTCCCAACCCTGGGCAGATGAGGACAGGAGAAACCCTTCAGCTGGGTGTCTAGTCGGCCTAGTAGAATCAGTAAACCCCAGGCCAATGAGAGATGCTCTCATAAAGCAAGATGGGCAGCTCCCAAGGAATGATATCCTGGCCTATACACAGACACATACACACACACGCACATGCACATGTATCTATACGTACACATATATATGCGAACATACATATGTACATACGAGTGCATGGCATGAGTATTCCATGTTTGTTTTTCTCTTTTGGTGTGTCCAACTATGAAAATCTTATTCTATAGACACTGTGTGGTCACTGATGTTTATATATATATGGTGAAAAGCATTCCATGCTTTAAAAAAAAAATCTTTTATAAAAAATCATAAAGAAATTTATTTTAAACAATTCTTTAGCATTTTAACCATCAAAGATTAAGGCAAACTGCACACTCAGGAGGTATGTACACTTACTTAACTTTTACCAAGGGAAATAAAACTCAATATTTGATGGAGCAGGACACGGTGTTTGGTTTTCCTTCTCATTGCTATCATCAAACACCTGACAAAAGTAGAGTCCGAGTAAAACTGCTTTGGCTCACAGTTTGAGGGCATCAGGCCGTCAGGGCAGTGAAGTACAGCAAGGAGGGCTGGGAGCCACTGGTCATGGTGCACCCACAGTCGGGAGGCAAAGAGATGTGAATGCGCTGTGAACTTTGACCCTATGAACTATATACTGATGACCTCGGGTAGGTGATATGCTCCTCTCAGCAACCTCTGTGCCACAGCCTCGCAGATGCTCGGTGTGCAGCCTTTCACTGTGCTCCCCCCAGGGCCGTTGTTTTCCCAGAACTTCATTTTCAGATAGCTAGCTCTCCGTCCCTCTCGTTCTTCTTAGATTGTTGAAAGCATTGAGTTTTCTGAGCTACACCATACCCTTTTTGGAAGTACGGGGTATTCAGAGTTCTACAGCTAGTCACTCCATGAAACTCCTTTGTGTCCCCTCACATTACAATTTTAATATTAGTTTTAAGTTAACATTTAAAGGAACACTCTTCATTATAGCAATTTCATACACATTCCATTTTTATTTGTCCTTCTCCCCCACCCCTCTGTTCCTGACTTGCTGGTCCCCTTCCTTCCTACAGTAGTCCCCTGCTGATTTCATGTCATATGTATTGGGCCAGAATAAACTATTCAATGCCTCCTGAAGTCAGTGTTGGGGGTTGCGCTTTGGCCCTAGTGTTATGAAGGTGGAAGGTAGGGCCTCTCGCCATCTAGACACTCGTCCTGACTGGGGCTGTCCGTACGCCAGCCAGCACAGTAGTTGAGCTGTCTAGAAAAGCTCTGAGAGCTGGCATGCAGAGGAGGCTGCAGCCTGCCCACTGAGTGGAAAGACGCAGAGCACAGGGTGTAGGCACACAGCTGCTCCTGAAATACCGGTGGACCACCAGATAGAAGCAGGGTTACTGGGACCCCATAACACAGCAGCACCAAAAAGATGCCTAACCAGTGTGTAGAGACCGGTAAGCAGGGAGTGAGACATTTTGGACCAGACTTTCAAGGGCTTTAAAGATTTTGACTTTGCTTTGTTCTCGTTCTTCCTGGAGAATCCAGTGGTTGCAGATCCAGATGTGTGTGTGGACATGGTCATTCTAGGGGAAGGAACACAGGGGTCCTTCTGAAGTGTGAGCCATCAGATGTAAGAATGCTGCACCAGCATGAGGTGACAGGGAGGGGTTGGGTGGCGCCAGGACTTCTAGTAGCAACAGCAGATTACATGGGTGGACAGGCAGGAGAGAGGTTCTTTTTTTTTTTTTTTTTTTTTTGGTTTTTCGAAACAGGGTTTCTCTGTATAACCTAGAACTCACTCTAGACCAGGCTGGCCTCGAACTCAGAAATCCGTCTGTCTCTGTCTCCCAAGTGCTGGGATTAAAGGCGTGCACCACCACCGCCCAGCAGGAGGGAGGTTCTTGAGGCTGAGGGCCCCAGGGGAAAGGGACTGGCCAAAGCTACCTCTGTCCTTCCTGAGAAAGTCCTCTTGCTGGTGTCTTCCTAAGACTCTGGGTAAACTCTCTTCGGGTCTGACACCGTAACAGCCAGAAGACATGAGACTTGCAACAGTTATGGTAGGACCAGTTGAAAGCCTTGTAAATTATCTGGAGCCAGAACATCTAACATTCCGTGAATTGTGAGACAGACTCCAATGGTTAAGATATTCAGATTTCATCTGGGGACATTGTATCTAATTGTGGCAGTTGGTCTCCTATGTTGCCGGCCGGTGGCAACAATAAGAATGGGTTATCTGGAATATGGAGTCAGGGAATTGGCAAGCCATTTTTATGTTACCTTAACCACGCGGAAGGCTCTTAAAAATTAGACGACAAGGAAGTGTGATCACTCAGCCATCTTTCGTTTAATCAACCCTTTGTTACAAGCCAACAGGTAGTAAATTGGAGGCAAAACCCCTCCCCCAAGTTCATCAGCATGCTGGCCCAATCAGCAGCTCCTTTGGTCTCTGTAGAGGCGGGACTTCCAATGTAACTGGAACCAGGAGAGAGACGTGGCAAATAGCAGGAGGTGGGCAGAGAGGTGTGGTTGTGAGAGGCAGGCAGGGTCTGAAGAATCAGCCCTCAAGCCAGGAGGGTTATACTCCTGACCTGGTACAGCACTTGGGCTCCTTCCTCCAAGCTTAGCACAGTGTTTGTTTGGAAACCCACTCCTCTCCTGTTTGGGAGTATCAGTCACATGTTTCTGTGCTCCCCCCTACACACACACACACACACACACACACACACACACACACACACTGTGTCAGCCTTGAGCTGTTAACACTCAGTGCAGCAATCATCGTGACACAGTGACTTTTATCTCAATATCTGCTCATCACCCAGTATTAGCATGTACTAGAGTATGGAAACACACTGAGATATTGGAGAATCCGAGTGAACATGTTCAAATCCGAAGCAGATCCTGAGGTGCTTGACAAGATAGAATACTGCTTTGTATTTAAACTGTCACTGGGAGCCAAATCACAGTTTTCTTGAAGACAGAAACAATACAAGCATTATATGCCAGTCTGGTAAGATGTATTTTGTTTCAAAATTGAAATTCCTGTTTGTGTCTCTTTTGTAGATTTCTTGTGTTCTCTGGCAGTAATTTAAAGCACCGCAGAACCCTGTCTCCCAGTAAGATAGTGTGAACCTTGGGTCACAGCGTTTTGAGAAACTCACCTTTCAGTATTGAATGCTGATGGCTCAGTTTGTTTCTCATGCCCTATATTTGCTAATCGCTTAAGTAGCTAAACCACGGATGCAGCTCTGCAATAGATAGCAACAAGCCTTGACGCCTTGCCTTGTCTCCTTAGAAACAGCATTGTAACTATGCTCCCTAATTTCAGTTCCAGCTCCACAGTGAACCCCCAGGTGTCCAAGGAGCCTGATGTCTAAGGCATACATTATTGGAAATACCACTAGGCGATGTCGGGAGTGTATTCAGCTAGTTGCCAATACACCTTCCATGAGCACTTTCTTCACTTTAATCTCCATTTCCCCAGTTAAGGGAAGACTCTGATTAGCTATTTCCCTTTTCTGCTTTCATCTTGTTACCAAGGATGTGTCACATGGAACAAAGTAAGCTGACAGTCATTTGTGAGGATGGCAAGCTTGCTCACGTGCTTCTAGAGCAGACTTTCTGACCATCATGGCTGTGGCTTCTGTCTGGTCTGATGAGAAGGACACAAGCCCTGCTTGATGGTAGAAGCAGCACAGGTCCTACACCATCTTCAGCATCTATACAGAAAGCCATGCTTAGAAAATACTGAAGCAGAAAGCTCGGTTGTAACTAACAGGAGAGTCTTTTAAGGAGCGCCTTTTCTATATGCTCTAATATTTAGTATTTTTTCCTAAATTAAAAAAAAAATCTCATGGCTATAGGCAGTGCTAATCAAAAGAGTCACACATAGAAGATGTACAGGAAGTAAAATGCCATCCTCGGAGCAGTAGGCAGATGTCGTAGTAAGTATTAAATCTTTCTGTGTACATATTAATGTGTACATATACACATATACACAGGTTTCACATAAACTGTGTTTTTAATATATTATGGAGGTGTTTTTACTTTTCTATGTATATAGCTTTCATTTTCCAAGAATAATAAAATCTATTTCAAGAGACACTTTTTTATAACTAGCTGCCCTTTCCCTTTGAACTTCCAGGAGTTTATGTAGTGCTACATGCTAGCGCCTTTGTACATGAACATTGTCACATATTCACGTACATCACAGTGTGTCTGGACAGCTCCTAAGGATAAAGACTTTTTTTTTTTTAAGATTTATTTTATTTATATGAGTACACTGTTGCTGTCCTCAGACACACCAGAAGAGGGCATCAGATCCCATTACAGATGGTTATGAGCCACCATGTGGTTGCTGGGAATTGAACTCAGGACCTCCAGAAGAGCAGTCAGTGCTCTTAACCACTGAGCCATCTCTCCAGCCCCAAAGATAAAAATTCTCGGGCATTAGAGGTTCCAGGTTGTCCTAGGATTACTGTTGCTGTGATGAAACACCATGACCAAAGCAACTTGGAAAGGAAAGTTTTATTCAGCTTACACTTCCACATTGCTGTTCATCACCAAAGGAAGTCAGGACAGGAACTCAAGCAGGGCAGGAACCTGGAAGCAGAAGCTGATGCAGAGCCCATGGAGGGGTGTTGCTTATTGGCTTACTCGTCATGACTTGCTCAGCCTGATACATTATAAAACCAAGCCCCAGCAGTGGAGGGATGGGACCACCCACAGTGGGTAGAGCCCTCCCACACCAGTCAGTAATTAAGAAAATGCCTTCCCACCGGGTCTTATGGAGGCATCTTCTCCCTTCAGTCGCTGCTTACTCACGTCAAGTTATAAAATCAGCCAGGACATAGGTTTTAAAGTGTATTAACAGACTCTTATTTTTACACTCAGTAATCTGTGTGTGTGTGTGTGTGTGTGTGTGTGTGTGTGTGTGTGTGTGTGCAAGCATGTGCGCTAGCACACGGGAACACTCGCATACATCTGCTGAGGAGCATGTTTGCCGTGGCATGTGTGCTGAAGTCAGAAGACAGCTTGCAGGAGCTGGTTTCTCCTTCCACCATATAGGTTTCAGGGATCACACTGAAGTCATTAAGCCAAGTGGCCAGAGTGCCTACCTGCTGAGCTATCTTAAGATATTCAGCAGACTCTTTTAGACAGCTGCCCTGGTTCACATTCCTAAAACTGGCCTAAGAATTTTGAACCTTGTAGGTTTTAGCCAATTGTTTGGATAACATATCTTTTACAATTTCATGTCAGAAAAGTATCCATTAGGGAAGGTTTTTTTTCCTAAGCCTAAAACTATAACGTACATATTCAAGTACAGAGATATGTAAGGAGTCTTCATGACAGAAGGCATTGTGAAAAAGAAGCTGACCAGGGAATAAAGCCAGAACCGTCCATGTATGGCATGGTTTACACCCCAGTAAGGAAAGGGGCGCTGTCCAGAATGGCACAGACAGAGCAGATGTTCCTGAAAGAACAAGTGTGAATGGTTCTCGTAGTAAACATATGAGCCATCCATTCTGTGCTTCATATTTAGAGTCTTCATACGAAACATCTGACCTACTGAAAATAGGTAAATTCTTTCTTCTAAAAGATAAATTTACTCACGTTAGTCAAGTACTTTCTCTTAGATTATCTCTTCCTTTTCTTCAGCATGCTTAGAAAACATCTTCATGAAAGTTAGTTCATGAAGTTAGATCTTGGCCGTGGTACTCTTTGCTCTCCTTCTTCCCAACCTGAGTTCCTCTCTGGATGAGCTCTCGGTGTGCAGAGCAGGATGGTGTGCTGATGTGGGTGTGGCCGGCTTTGCACTCCTGACTCCTGAGGGGCCCAGGGCCTGTGGGGGCTCTGCTGTCAGCGCTCAGTGAGCTGAAGTGAACAGTCGGTCATTCAACAGCCTGCCTGGGCTCCCCTCAGTTCACCCTCAGTTCAGGATTGCAAGTGTGAGGTGAGCGCATGTCTCCTGGGAGTTATCTCTGAGAATCAGCTGCCCGTCGTTGAAGTATGTTTTAACAGACTCAGGCCTTCATTGAAATCTTATTGATGATGCTTTGGCCACGGTCAACATTTTGTCTTTACTGAGGAGAGCCTGAGCCAGCACTCTGGATACCGTGTGGCCGTGCAATAGACAACACAGTGTCCTGATAGACTGATGGAACTTTCCCCAGGTACAGCAAGGCCCCAGCTGGGCCAGGAGACACATTCCTGTACTCCATGGATGCCCAGCATAGGAAAACAGTTCATTTTTACTGTATGTGGACGTGAAGCAGAACGTTCACCTCTGTCGATGCCTGGCTTCTCCCTCACATGAGGTGAGATGACTGTGAGTGAGGTTACAGATAGAGACATCCCTGATTAAGGCTTGTGGTGATTTGGGTGAGAATAGCCCCCATTGGCTCACATGTTTCAGTACTTGGTCCTCAGGTGGTAGAACTGTTTGGGAAGGATTAAGGGGTGTGGCCTTGTTAGAAGAGGCATGTCACCAGGGATGGACTTGGAGGTTTTAAAAGACTCCCATCATTCCCAGCCCCCCTCCCACCCCATACTGTGGTCACATGGGGAGATGACACACCTTTGTACAGTTGGTTCTCTCCTTCTATGTGGACTCTGGGGCTCAAACTGAGATGGTCAGCCTTGATGGCAAGCACCTTCACCCACAGAGTCATCTTGCCAGCCCCATATATCTTTTTGTATAAATTACCCATGAATCAGGGAAGTAAAATACTTCCAGACACCAGGAAAATGTATGCAGCTGTTATCAACATAGACACAGAGCAGAAGCACGACCCACGTATAAGGATTGCTCAAGATTCTGAAGCATAGTGAAAGAGGAAAGCGATATGCTAGTCTGTGAGCTTAGAATATCGACTCCATTGTCTTCACGTGCCCAGCCAGCCCTTACTTTGATTAAAAACCTGTGCCTGTGAACCAGCAGCTGGCTGCCCGGAGTTTGCCCAGGTGACTGTGCAAAGGGCCTTACAGTCCACCTCCACCAGGGGGCGCTCTTGCACTCCTTCGGCCATGGCTCCTGGGACTTAGAAACTCCTGATTAAAGTGAGTTTAAGTTGATTTTCAACTCAGAAGTTCGTGCAGTTCGAGTGATAAAAGAATAATTTTACAAGATTTCTGTTCCAAAACTTTCCACACAAATGGACTACTTGGTTCTGTAGTCGCCATGCCTTATCCACTGAACTATTTAGCCAAGGGCATCTTGGACACACGCCACTGTTTTCTTGGGTGGTAGAAGCTACTCGCTATGTATAGACTAACTAATTTATAGCTCAGGGACCCCCGGTTAGAGCCAAGAAGAACCAGTGTTCCGATTTCAAGTCACACTAATCCTTTTTGATCGTTAGAAAGCCTGAGTAAAAGAGCTGTTTTGATGCCAGACACCACGGAGGAGTGATTCTGACACCCAGCCACCCAGCCAATCTGAGTGAACCCAGCCAATCTGAGCGAACCCAGCCCTACTGCTTTGGGCTCCAGGAGGTGTTGGCTCATGTTTATAAGGAAAAACAAGTAGATGCTGCATTTGGCTTTCAGAATACAAAGAATTCTGCTGTGTGTTCTTTATTTCTGCCTCATCTAAAATCCAAATCTTTTGAGAACCAACCATGCAGATGTTGGATATGCAAATACACCTATTACTGGATCTTCCTGGTAGAGAGCTAGCAGTCCGTAAGAAAAAAACAGATTTTTATCAGTAATACAGGCCATACACTGTGGAAATGCAAAATAGGGTCAACTTTGGAAATTCCGGCAAGATTTTCTGAAGGACTTGGATTTTTAAGTCGGTGTTATAAGAGGAAATTGGGAAGTGAAGAATCAGGATGGTTCAGGCTTGGGCAGAGGGAGCAGTGAGAGTGAGGGGCTCCTGGTGGGTGCGTGGTGAAACCATGCTGAAGCATCCAGCTTGACGCGTCTCCAAGGCTGTAAATCATCTTTCTTTGCCAAGAGTTCATAGTGCATATAACTCAGTCCAAAACCACAGTTCTAAAAAGGAATCCAAATTCTTTAATTATTATTTTTTAAATATGCTCATGTGTGTAAGACACAGTTTTGCTTGACAGTGTAATATTTAATACCACAGAACAAAATATTCAGCTCATGATATAGACTACATGCCCTATAGAAGTGTAAAATTCTGTCTTCAGAAGAAGAACCATCGAACCGTGTATCCAAATCAGTGAGGGGCTACAGACTAAATAGCACCAAATGCTAAACTTAGGGAACATATACTGAAATTGTCTCTCTAAGAAGTCATTTCTAAGCACCTGGCAAGAAGGTAGCACCATGTGAAGAGGTGGCACACAGTCAGACTCTTAGACAATCAGCACACAGTCAGACATCTTAGACAGTCAGCACACAGTCAGACTCTTAGACAGTCAGCACACAGTCAGACTCTTAGACAGTCAGCACACAGTCAGACATCTTAGACAGTTAGCTTTCCTACAGTAATTTATACCTCTGTTTAAGTCCTGTGTGGGCCAAGCCCTGTGCTGACAGATGTGTAGGTAAACATCACTGCAGACGCCCCCGATTAACGTCTTTGGAGACAAAAGATATAACCTGGTGTGTCCTGCTTTATTCCTGAACTCAGGAATGTATTTGTTCTGACCAGTTTGGTGTCAGCTTGACACAAGCTAGAGTCATCTGAAAGAAGGGAGCCTCAGCTGAGATAATGCGTCCATGAGATCCAGCTCTAGAGCTGGAGAGACAGCTCGTCGATTAAGAGCACTGACTACTCTTCCAAAGGTCCTGAGTTCAGTTCCCAGCAACACCATCATGTAAGAGAATCTGATGCCCTCCTCTAGTGAGTCTGAAAACAGGGTACTCATATGCATAAAATAAATAAATCAATCTTTTTTTTTAAAAAAAAAGATCCAGCTATAGAGCATTTTCTTAATTAGTGATGGATGGGGTAGGGCCCAGTAGGGGTGAGCGGTTCCGGGTTCTATGAGAAAGCAGGCTGAGCAAGCCATGATGAGCAAGCCAGTGAGCAGCACCCCTCCATGGCCTGTGCATCAGCTCCTGCCTGCAGTCTTGGCCTGTTTGACTTCTTGTTCTAACTTCTTTCGATGATGAACAGTGATATGGAAGTGTAAGCCACATAAACCCTTTCCTCCCCACCTTGCTCTTTAGTCAAGGTGTTTCACCACAGCAGTCGTAACCCTGACCTAGACAGTGTTCTTCAGGGCTGGCATTCCTATCAGGCATTCTGACATTCACCCTGCTTATTCTGGCAAGGCTCATTTTAACCTCTTCTGATTTTCTTTTTGTGGAATATTTTACTGTACTTAAAGAATCTATAGCGTGGGGGACTGGAGAGATGGCTCAGTGGTTAAGAGTGCCGACTGCTCTGCTGAAGGTCGTGAGTTCAAATCCCAGCAACCACATGGTGGCTCACAACCATCCGTAATGAGATCTGATGCCCTCTTCTGGGATATCTGAGGATAGCTACAGTGTACTTACATATAATAAATAAATAAATAAATCTAAAAAAAAAAAGAATCTATAGCTTGCCGAGCAGTGGTGGCACACGCCTTTAATTCGAGCACTTAGGAGGCAGAGGCAGGTGGATTTCTGAGTTCAAGGCAAGCCTGATCTACAGAGTGAGCTCCAGGATAGCCAGAGCTACACAGAGAAACCCTGTCTCAAAAAAAAACAAAAAAAAACAAAAAAAAAAAAGAAGACGAAGAAGAATCTATAGCTTTATGCTTATTTAAAATTGTAAACATCATTTTATGTGTTTTATTTTGTTATTCTTTATTTTTATTTTTAATACATTTTAATTAAAATGTAATAACATCACGTCCTCCTTCCATTTTCTCTCTCCAGCCCCTCTCAGCCCATGACCTTCCCTGAGCCGTCGGCTCAGGAGCCTTGTGTCCGATGTATCCACTAGGGCCACTCCCCCAGCGTTCATTGTCTGGTTCCATATGAATTTGGAATTTTTTTCTTTTTCTGTGAAGAATGCTATAGGTATTTTGATTGGGGTTGCATTGATTCTCTAAACTACTTTTGGTAGCATGGTCATCATTGTGATATTGAGGCTCCCAATCCACAAACATGAGATGCCTTTCTATTTTAGCGTCTTTCGCAATCTCTTCAGAGTTGAAGTTTTCCTTGTAAAGACCTTTCACCTCCGTCATTAGGTTTCTTCTGGTCTAGCCATTTTAATGAACTTTAGGTTCAATAAGAAACAGTCTCAAAATACATATACATATAAGTAGATGAAGAGCAATTGAGGAAAAACATCTAATATCAACCTCTGGCTTCTGCACCTACCCTCACACGCATGTGCACACACGCATTCTAACAGGTACATACACTGCATATAAAACACACACACACTTTCACTCACAAGTTTAGTAAGTGTTGAACAGGACTCTACATACAGTGTTCTTGGCTTTTTCATTGTTTTCTCGCCCTCCCCCAACTCTCCCCACCTAACTACCTCCGTATTCTTTCTCTGAACACAGAAAACAAGAGAGAAAACCCCAAAACAGGATGAAACAAGAACAAAAGTCCTGGAGACTCTGAGTTGTCTGAGTGTCCCCAAGCACCGTCTGTCCTGGGGGGTGGGGAGGACTGATTTACCCAGTGCAGTGCCACTCCATTGAAGAAAACTGAATTTCATTCCCCCAGCAGCTGTGCCCTTCCATGTGCTGGAGTTCTGTCTAGTTTGAACTTCACACATAGAAAATTAAAGTATTTAGATAAATATTAACCTCGAAAATGTGGAACTTACTTCAGTGTATCAGCTTTTTCAGGAAGGAATTCAAGAGCTAATCTTACTAAAAAATAGTTAAGTAGTACATGTTTGTCCACATACTTATCATGAATTCATAATCTGATCTTAGCAACGTTATTCAGTGTTTCAGTCAGTCTTTCCTTAGATGGCATCTGCCCTGGTTAGGTCTCTTGTTGCTGTCATAAAATGCTGATCAAAACTGACTTGGAGAGAAAAGGGTGCATTTGGCTCACAAGCTAAGGTCCACCTGCGAAGGGGATCAAGGGAAGCCGGTAAGGTGCTCTGAAGACAGGAATCTGGAGCCAGGAGCTAAAGCAGGAAGACAAGGGGGGGGGGCGTGTATGTACTCCTTCCTGTGGCTTTCTCCGCGGCCTTTCTATTACAACCCAGGCCCACCCCACAGGGATAATCCCGCCCACAGGGCGCCCGGCCTTTCTAATCAATGCTGACTTCCTTCTTCCTGGTAGTGCCAAGGCAACACCACCAGCTAGAACAGTATCTGATTACTATCAAGCACTGGCATTTAAAATCACAAAAAGGTCAGTGCGGAGATTGGGAGTATTTTACCTCCCACTCCCTTTCTGATAGCCCGTGGATTCTTTTAACATGATTCAGAAGTAAAACTTGAATGGAGTTCTATCCTGTAATTCAAGGCTGTTTCAAAGGAAGCTGTGAGGATTGAGATGGTCAGGAGGCCATGGCTCCTTAAAGGGTCTAGTTCCACTCCAGCAGTGTATCCAGAAAGTGGGTGCCAGCCAGCAGCTAAGAGAATTTCAACGTTAGATTTTTTTTTTTTAAATTCTAAGGTCTTGAGAGGGGTTTCTTGGGGATGACATCTTTTCAAACTTGGTGCGTTAGAAATTATGAATAGCCAAACCTCTGCGGTTCCCTCATGCACATTTTTACAGCCTTTGTGTGCAGAGGGGCACACAGTGGACCTTTGGAACTTTGAGTGAATGTTTAGATAAAATCCCTTAAGGAGACAAGCCAAAAGGCTGCTCCACACAGCCCAAGGGCCTGCCTGTCTCTTAGACGGCAGGAAAGAAGTTCAGGAAAAGGTTCAGGAAGTTCTCGCCTCGTCCTAGTCTCTGCTGTGACCTTCCTGGCATCTGAAAAGAGCAGCGTTGTGAATGCTTTTCTTTCATTTGTGTCATCTTGAATCCACTGGCAAAGCTTAGGCAGCTACATTAAGGATCAAGAGTATCCATCTTGATGGAGACCGTTACAGACATCCACACGTGGTCAAAATGCAGAAAACATCTGATTGTGGGGTGCCTGGCCCCACCCCTGAGACTCAGCACTAGGGTAAGGCATGACCTTACACTGTGTGCTTTTCTGGGAAAGGCTCCAGTGAGCCTCTGTGCAGCCAAGGCTCTCAGCTGACTTACTGTAGTCACTGCCTCTGACCAGTATACAGGCAGTGAGAGGAGCTTACTCCATAGCACAGGTCATCTTGTCCATCTCTGTGTGCAGACAGAAAGTGTGAACTGTCTGGCTCCGTGTGACCCCTGGTGCATGGTGTGAACTTCTGGTGGCTAGTGAATGGTACACCTTCTGGGGTTTTGTTTATCTGTACAGTTGGTCAGAACAGCTATCTCCATGGTGACAAAGCATGCAGCCCCCATCTTGACAAAAGGAGTAGACTGCAAAGCATAGTAGGACAAGAGCTGGAAGTAGCGTGGCCTTAGCACTGGTGTGTACCAACTGACCTGTGGATCCACATGCACTGGATAAACAGACTTGCTGGTTTCACAAGATACTCCTTGCATAAGAGCCCCTCTTCTGTGTGGAATGTGCTTGTCTGGCTATGGCCACCCTGTGCTTGACCACCAGTCGCAGGAGCTCTGAGAGCATGCTAGCAACTGTCTTCACATCTACATCTTCACTTGTGAGGCCTTAGCTTGAGAACTCCTGTGAGTGAGGACACCTCTTGATGGAAAAACAGAAGTTGAGAAATCTCTGCCTGTTTCATAGAATACTTGAGATGGTTACCATGGAGTCAACCCTCCATTTTAACAATCAAATAAAGCAATGATTTTTTTTCTTTTTTTTTTTTTTTTTTTTTTTTTTTTTTTTTTTTTTTTTTTTTTTTTTTTTTTTTTTTTTTTTTTTTTTTTTTTTTTTTTTTTTTTTTTTTTTTTTTTTTGGTTTTTCAAGACAGGGTTTCTCTGTGTAGCCCTGGCTGTGTCCTGGAACTCTCTCTGTAGACCAGGCTGGCCTTGAACTCAGAAATCCACCTGCCTCTGCCTCCCAAGTGCTGGGATTAAAGGCGTGCGCCATCACTGCCCGGCTCTTAATCTGTTTTCTAAGGAATGCCAGAGGCTGTGTAATTTATAATGAATAGCTGTGTGTTTGCCTCATGTATCTGGAACCTGGAAACTCTGAAGATCAAAGGACCACATTTGATGAAGACGTTTGTGTTGAATCAACTGTGGTAGGATTCGGGACAAGATGGCCAGGAGTGGGAGGACTCAGGGCTCATCCTTCCAGGAGTGGGAGGACTCAGGGCTCATCCTTCCAGGAGTGGGAGGACTCAGGGCTCATCCTTCCAGGAGTGGGAGGACTCAGGGCTCAACCTTCCAGGAGTGGGAGGACTCAGGGCTCATCCTTTCAGTAGGAGCCTGCTACTGGATAAAGGCTGAATTCTTTCACAAAGGCAGAATTATTCTGGCCTGACCTCTTCCCAGAGGTCCTGCATGCCTCTTTACATTGTCATGGTAGGGGTTAAGTTTCCAGCATGGAAACTTTGGGGATACATTCACACCACTTGGAGTATCTTTCTTTTATAAGACTATTTCTTTTTTTCTAAGTTTTGCTTTAAAGTTTTACTAAAAAAGTATATTGATGATGTTTATATGGTTTTTAAATGATATATATATAAGAAGGTTATAATAATTACTGTTGTAGCTGTTTTATATTTTTCACCGATACACAAAGAACTAAGCAGGCGGGGCTGTACATGCCTAAAATCCCAGCAGCACCCAGCAGACAAAATGAGGAGGATCTCAAGTTTAAGACTCGACAAAGTTGCATAGTACACACTGTGTCAAAGGAGGGGGGCACTTGTGTTAACACGGGGACGGGGGCACTTGTGTTAACACGGGGGGGGGCACTGTGAGGGACTAGGCTGTAAACTCGGGAGTTCAGCCGTCTAGAAAAGCACTCTTGCATGGAGCAGCACCTCCTCTAGGCCGTAGCTAACACTGTGAATGTTCCTGTTTACTCCAGATTTGGAATTTAAAAGTCAAGGTCTAGTAATGATGGGTCTTGTGTTTTACCCTCCACAATTTTTTTTTCTGACTACATCTAGTGCCCCTTTTTTGTAATATTCTATACGTTATTTCGCACACATCCCTTTCACCAGAGCCTTCTGATGTGGTCTATATTTAGAAATGATAAAGAACGTTGAGACACCCTTCTTGAGGATTCTGACATGTTCCTCCTCCTACAGCCCACCTAGAGCTATTGCTAGACTCACCTGGGGTCAGTTGCCTCTCAGAGCAATTCTGCAAGCTCTGAGCAGATTAACTCACAGATGCCCCTGTAGTTCCTGGCTGTAGGTAGTTCACTAGTGACTTAAAGGAGAGAGGTTTCTGGCTTACAGTTAGAGGGCACACAGTCCATCATGGAGAAAAAGCATGGCAACTGAAGTGGGTCAGCTAGAGTGGGGCAAGCTTGCTGTGAAGGCTTCTCACTTGGCACCAACCAGGGGACAGAGAGCTCTGGCCAAACACCAGATTAACTCTTAAAGCCCTGCCCTCGTGAACTTCTCTACCAGTGACATCCCTTACACCAAAAGCCCCAGGACTTGCCTAAACAATGTCACCAACTAAAGAAAAAACTGTTTTAACATGACCCAGTTGGGGACATTTGACATTCGAACTGTAACAGGTAGGGCATTTCGTGGAGCAGTGTGTGGCCTCTGTACTCGCCCGTGGCGTGGTAGATCACTCTCACTTTCCCGGCTGGGTGTTGAGGCCTCCAAAAAGTACTCTCTGCTCATCAGGAGCTCGGCAGCATTAGTCACTGAGGCAAGCAAGCACTTAAGGATGAAAATTGAATTCCATGATGTAATTTATAAAATGAGGCCTTTTATTTCTGTTTATTTTATCCTGTCTCCGGCTCTGTTTTTAAACAGTCTTCACGTGTTATATTAATGTTGTTTCTTCTCTGTGTCATTCGCCTGATCGTGCTCAGACTAAATGAATGCTTTTGTCACTTTGTCATTGTGAATAAAGAAATGCAATTGGTTAGCACAGAAATAGAACCATCCAACTTTAGCAATGAATTGCAGTGGCGCCGTCATTTTCTACCATGGGTTTACAGGTCGAACTTCTCATCCTCTGGCTGAGCATTTCTGGGACCTTCCTTTAAAGAAGAGATGCATGTAACTTGCTATGAGAAGTGTTAAAGGGGGGACATTTGCCTATTTAACAGTTTTAATTAGAACTTCCAGAGAAATTCTAAAACCTATTTCTGCTGACAGAAACCGTCATGTAAAAATTTACAAAGTCTATGAAATAATCCTTCTTTCACGATTATAAAATGTTCTAATCATTTATTTTATGATGAAACTAACATACGAATCTCTACATTCTATTTAGCACACCATCAATTTTATAGGTTTTGCCTGTAAAGTAGAAACAAGCAAGTAAATCAAATGGTTATAACAAAAACTTACAGAAATAATGGTTTGCCACAGAACCAGATCTATGGTTGTATTCAGAGGATAAACTCCGGTTTGTAGACAACAGAGACAGAGAGCCTCAGCAAGACAGAGGTAGAACAGTCTGCTCTAAGCTTTTCCATGGTGAGCCCACGCCAGGAGCTCAGTTGAGTCGCTGTGCATCTTTTCATGTATACTTCTGCCTTAGCTAGGGTTTACCGCTGGGAACAGACACCATGACCAAGGCAACTCTGATAAGGACAACATTTAAATGGGGCTGGCTTACAGGTTCAGAAGTTTAGTCCATTATCATCAAGGCAGGAGCATTGCAGTATCCAGGCAGGCATGGTGCAGGAGGAGCTGAGAGTTCTACATCTTCATCTGAAGGCTAGGATAAGACTGGCTAGGATGAGGGTCGTAAAGTCTACGCCCACAGTGTCACACCTAATCCAACAGGGCCACACCTAATAGTGCCACTCTCGGGGCCGAGCATATACAAACCATCACAACTTCCATTTGAATGAGAGTGTGTTAGGACCTAACAGTTGGGTGAACTGGTTTCTATAAATGTCAAACATAAGCACACCAGTTTTAGTTAAAGCACTGAAAACATTAGATACTCGGAATAGAGAAAATATTTGAGATCCTATGATTTCTGTTCAGGCTACTGGAGATTTAATGGGAGAATGGGGAAGGGTGAGTGGGGGCTCCATAGAACTAGAATGGGGAACATCACTGGGGGCTCTGCATCTCTGCATATATAAAGCAAGATCAGTTGTGTATGCCAGCTGGCCCCTGGGAACACTAGCCCCCTGCCTACCACAGTGACTAGAAGACAAGACAGGGCAAGGTTCCTCCATCTTGCCTCGGCTGGAGCCACCTTTGGTTTAACCTAAAGCCCCTACCTTTGCTATACCGGCCAGGAAAAGTGCAGTGAAAAAGAACCCAACCCTGTTCTAGAACTCAGGGTCGAAATGCCCCAGCCATCAAGACTGTTTTCCACTTTGTCTTCTGACAGGTTCCATATATCTGTTTTCGATTGAGGCCTTGGATCCACTTGGACCTGAGTTTTGTGCAGGGTAATAAATATGGGTCTATTTGTATTCTTCTACATGCAGACACCAAGTTAGACCAGCACATCTGTTGAAGATGCTGTCTTCCAGTGTGTTTTTCTGATTTCTTTATCAAAAATCAGTAGTTTGTATGTGTTTAGATTTACATCTGGATCTTCAGTTCCATTCCATTTTTTATGCCTGTTTTTGTGTCTTTTTATGCTAGTACCGTGTGGGTTGTAGCACTATAGTTCTGTAGCACAATTTGGAGTCAGTGTGATGCCTCCGGAAGTTCTTTTATTGTATAGGATTGCTTTAGCAATATGAAGTTTTCCCATATGAAGCTGAGAATTGTCCTTTCAAGGTCTGTAAAGAATTGTGTTAGAATTTTAATGGGAATTGCATTGAATCTGTAGATTACTTTTGGTAAGATGGCCATTTTTACTATGTTAATCCTATTGATCTATGAGCATGGGCGATCTCTCCATCTTCTGATGTCTTCTTCAAAGACTTGAAGTTATTGCCATTGTCTTTCACTTGTTTGGTTAGTGTTACCCCAAGATAGTTTATATTATTTGAGTTTATTGTGGAACGTGTTGTTTCTCTGATTTCTTTTTCAATCTATTTGTCATTTGTATCTAGGAGGACTACTGGTTCGGTTTGGTTTGGTTTGGTTTGGTTTGGTTTCTGAGTTAATCTTGTATCCAGTCACTTCACTAAAAGTGTTTTTCAGCTGTAGGAGTTCCCTGGTAGAATTTTCAGGGTCACTTATGTATACTGTCATATGTAGTGAGATGTATAGTAGAGCCTTTTTTGTCTGAGTTTAAGAGAATGTATAGCAAAGCCTTTGTGCCTGGCTTTAAATAAAGTGTTCTAACAAAGCCTTTGCGGGCTGGTGAGATGGCTCAGAGGGTAAGAGCACAGTCTGCTCTTCCGAAGGTCATGAGTTCAAATCCCAGCAACCACATGGTGGCTCACAACCACCCATAATGAAATCTGATGCCTTCTTCTGGTGTCTGAAGACAGCTACAGTGTACTCGTTTATAATAGTAAATAAATATTAAAAAAAAAAAAAAGAAAAATGAAAAACAAAAAACAAAAAAAAACCAAAGCCTTTGCTACATGTGAGTCAGTAACCAGAGGCTGGAAAATTGTTTTGAGACAATTTGAACCTTAAAAAGATGTTGCCTCTCTGGAAGGGTCTGCTTTTGGTGCTACGAGATCTTCATTGATCTTGGTCCTAAGACCCTCCTGGCAAACGTGGAGCTCTTACTTTTGATTATGGCTAGCCATGGTCAAAAAGGACTGAGATCTGTGTGGGTTATCTGCTCTCATGAGCAGCAAAGGGCAAGATAATTTTGACAGTTGAAACCTTTTCCATCCCCTTAACCTTGTGTGATGTTTGAGTAAAATAACTGGAGTGTGCTAGCTGGGTGTCAGTCTTCCCCAAGAAAGTGCACCCCTCTGCTTTCTTGGGAATAATGTCTTTAGCATCGTGGTAACATTTTTTCTTTTGTTTTGTTTTGTTTTGTTTACTATGGCACCTATGCCTAACGTCAATCAATAATCATATCATCTACAAATAATGACACTTTGATTTCTTTCCAATTGTATCCCCTTGATCTTCAGTTGTCTTACTACTCTAGCTCAACTTTCAGGTACTATATTTAATAGATATGGACAACCTTGTCTTCTCCCTGATTTTAGTGGAATTGCTTTGAGTGTCTCTCCATTTAATTTGATGTTGGCTATAGACTTGCTGTAAATTGCCTTTACTATATTTAAGTATGTCCCATGTATGCCTAATGTCTTCAGAATTTTATCATGAAAGGGGAGTTGGATTTTGTCAAAGGCCTTTTCTGCATCTAATGAGATGGTGATGTGGGTGTTTTTCTTTCAGTTTGTTTATATGGTGGATTACACTTACTGATTTTCATATGTTGAACCATTCCTGCATCTCTGGGATGCCTACTTGATTGTAGCAAATGATCTTCCTGATGTGTTCTTGGATTTGGTTAGCAAATATTTTATTGAGTATTTTTGGATCTATGTTTATAAGAGAGATTGATCTATAATCCCCTTTTTGTTGAGTCTGTGTGGTTTGGGTATCAGGGTGACTGTGGCCTCATAAAATGAATTTGGCAATGTTCTTCTATTTCTGTTTTGTGGAATAATTTGAGGAGTATTGGCATTAACTGTTCTTTGAAAGCCTGGTACAATTCTGTGCTGAAGCCATCTGGCCCCGGGCCTATTTTGGTTGGGAGACATTTAATCCTTGCTTCTATTTCACTTGGTATTATAGCTCTATTTAAATTGTCTGTCTGATCTTAATTCAACTTTGCTAAGTGGAACCTATTGAAAAAAATTATCCCTTTGTTACATTTTCCTTATTTGGTTGAGTATAGATTTTTAAAGTGTGTCCTTATAATTCTTTGGATTTTCTTGGTGTCTGTTGCTATGTCTTGCTTTTCAATTCTGATTTTGCTAATTTGAATATTCTCTTTCCACCCTTTAGTTAGGTAAGATAAAGGTTTGTCTATTGTGAACACACTGGCATGGGAAACAATTTTCTGAACAGGACACTGATAGTATAGGCACTAAGGTCAACAACTGATAAATGGAACCTTGTGAAACCGAGAAGCTTCTGTAAGGCAAAGGACACAGTCAGTGGGCAAAGTATCAGCCTACAGAGTGGGAAGAGATTCTAGACATCAAAAACTCAAATAATCCAATTTTAAAATGGTGCATGGATCTAAACAGAATTCCCAAGAGAAGAGTCTCAAATGGCTGAGGCTTCCAGTGTTGGGACTGAATTGTGTGCAGTTGAGTGAGAATCAGTAAGTGTAATCCACACTGTAGGGGGGGGGGGGAATGGAAATCCCCAGCCAACGCATGCTAAGACAAAGGACTGACAATGGAGACAAAGGACTGACAGTGGAGACAAAGGACTGACAGTGGAGACAAAGGACTGACAGACAGTGGAGCCCCATTGCCCATTGCTGAGGACAACATGCACACAACCCATGGGCATGGAGAAGTTGAGCGGGTGCTTCTGTGAGCCCTCACCCCTTTGTCCTACTCTCTTTGGTGCAGGAAGATATGCTTTGGCTACCGATAGAGAAATGTAGACACCAACCCAGCCATGAAACCTTTGACATACAACCTGTCCTGCCTGCAGAATATGCGAGGGCAATGGTGGCACAAAACTTGTGGGAATAACCAGCCAACATCTGACATGACTTAAGGTCCACTTCATGAGATGGAACTCATATGCAACACTGCTTAGGTGACCAAGAACCAGAAACTAGATAGCCCAGAGATCTATGGTAAACATAAACACAAATGGCGGGAAAAAAAAGTCCCTAAAATGATTCTTAAAGATGTTCTGCTACACTCATAGATTGGTTATCAGAGAGACTTCTGCTAGCAGCAGATGGGAGCAGATGCAGAGAGTGAGTGCTGGGGCTAAAGGCATGCACCACCGTGCCCAGCTATGCAAAGATTCTATTTTCAATAAAAGAAAACAAATAATAAAAGAAATGCTCCAGCTAAATGCATGCTTTTAGCTTCGGTTACCCTGCTTGCTCAAAGGCCTTACTCCCCCTGCACCTGCCAACCAGAGAGTAGTTTTTCTGTTCTTTGCCTTTAAAAGCTCCCTGTGAAATGCATTCATGGGCACCCTGTGAGAAGTGTTTCTCTCCAGGCAGGCACCAGCAGGCTTAGCACAGACTCAGTTCAGACTTCAGTGAGGCTGAGCTGAGTGGTCTTTGGGTCTGTACCCAGAAACAGGAGACAGCTCATCCTTCATGATGGTTCAAAGGAAAGATTCCCAGGCCTGCAGAAAGGCCTCCATCATTGATGAGCACTAGGCAAGGAGGTGCTGTGGGAAATATTAAATAAAAGACCATACGGCTTCCCGCACAACCGCTGGCAACCAGCAGACCACATGGCTCCAGCCCAGTGATCGCAACTCAGTAGTCTCTCTGGGCTGGAGCTCCCAAGTCCCTTGGTGGATCATTACCATGCCAGCCCCATGAATGAGCGTCCACCCCATGATCAGCCACCATAACACCAATTTACCCAGTAGAAACAAAACTCTAGAAGCTTATAATTAACCAGATTTATGTATCAATAAATTCTCAATTTACAAGATGCCAATACAATAATCTCAGAACCAATTGATAATGATAAAAGCTTTATCCCAATTATTCTACTCTTATGATATCATAACTACCTGTTGCTATCGAAAGCTGTGCTAGTTCAGGTTCTTCGTCCTGTCTGTCCTCCTCCATCTTTGCCTTCCCCTCTCTCCTGAGGCACTCTCTGTCTCTACAACTCTAAGCTCTGCCTCCTTTTTCCCCGTCCAATAATAGGCCTCCTGCTGCCCTAATATTTTACTGTGGGTGGACAGAGAAAGTCCTGTCACAAGGAGACACACCAGAGAGCTGCTGGAGTGGAAGCTTAGAAGATGGGGCTGTCACCCAGTCTAGGCTGGACAGACTGAGTTCTTCTAATAGCAAGTCATTTCCAGACAAAGTCACAAAGCATCAGGAGCATGCCTGAGACAACACCAGCAGTTCCTATGGGACTCTAGAACAAGTCAGCACTGCTCATGCACATTTAACACGAAGTTCTGCCATGAAGAGTACAAAAGAAGCAAAGAGCCGTGTATCCCGCTCTGGGTTTAAAAATGAAAACCGTACTCAGAGGTCATCTGCTGCAGAGAAGGCCACTGGTCCCTGTGGGAGAATGCAGGAGACTCTTTCCTGTGGCCGTATCTGACTCTTCTGATAGGCGATGAGCAGGGACTTGAATCTGTCATTACTTTAAAAAAGCAGGATACCATTAACTATGCCTTGAAGGCCTGTAGTTAAGTAAGGTGGGTTATAATTTCCTTTGCTTTGTGGCTAAAGCCCTGGTGACTCTCATCCCAGGCTTCCTGTCCAGGGTTTTTCACTGGTTATTTTCACTGCCCCAGTGCTGGCTCAGTGGGATTGGAAATTCACAGTTCAGTTTGTAAATTAACTGAGCCTCTTTTTGTGTGATGGCTGATGTGTACTATCATCCCAGTTGGATTAAGAAAGACCTAGGGCATTAGCAAATCTCTGGGTGTGTCTGAAGGGTGGCCAGAGACAGGTCTGAAGCACTCTAAGTTAACCCACAGATTAATCCTTTGATGGGTTCATTGTGTCATGGTATATTGGAAGGTGGAGAAAGGCAAGAGATGGGGCCTCGCTGTAGGGGGTTGAGGGGCGTCATACTTGGGATACTATCTCACCCTGATATTTTCCTCTACACACTTTCTGCCAAGAAGTGAAGAACAGCCTCTCCTCGTACTCCAACCAAGAAGCTCTGTAGGAGCCCACACCTCTCCTCTACATTGGTGGGATGGTGATAGTGTTGCAGGGACACAGACATAAGCAATACACTTGGCTTCCCACATGCTTTTAAAACAGATACTGTCTTGGACTGTATGACGAAAGTTATTTCTCAATTGATGGTGCAATCATCTTTCTAACACCTGCCTTTTGTCTCTGCTTGAAACTCTAGCTAACATCCCAGAACACACTTCTGTGGTTTTGCCCATTACCCTGCCCCACATAGCTGCCTCTGGCCACATATGGCCCTTGTACTTGATTAGGAAAAGTGAGATCTACAGGTTGGCCCTCTGGCACACAAACCACTCTTGAAGCACACACACACCTACTTGCAGCCAGTGGCAACCACGAGGACAATTCCCTTTTGCAGAAGGGTGGCACTGTTCCAATATTTCAGAGCTAATAGGAGGCCATGCTGGAGGGAAGGGCTTTGATCACAGTGTGATAGAATCAGTGGCGTCCTTGATTTGCTCACTGAGGCTGTTGGAGGAATGTGGAGGGACAAGGGAGAGTTCCTGACGAAGGCCTAAGGCTTGTAGGCATGAAGCAGAGGTCTGTGGAGCAGAGTTCGTCAGTTCAAACGGACCCAAGAATTTGCAGAGGACTACAGGAGCAGCGATGCTTTGCCCATTCATGCCTGATGAGCGAGACGTGGGGAAGGCAGATGAACCTCCACACACTAGAACCCAGGAGCAGGGACTCTCAGTCCAGTATGCCGTACAGACGTCAGCCATGACAGTCAGCACAGATTTCCTCTGTGGCCACTGTGGTTCCTGTGAGGTGTTGTCTCAGCAGGAGGCCGAGCTATCTCCCTTATGCAGACTCTGAGCACATTCTCATCGCTTACCTTCTTCAATAGAAACCTGACTGCCCCAGGACTCAGAACTGTGACTTAATTTTCCTTAGACTCCCTGAGCAAAGTGGCCCTGTCAGAAGTTATAATGAAATATTTAGGGTATACAGAATTATGAAAACAGAACCCTTTTTTGCATAACTATTTACAACAGACATACATACACATCTATGAGAAATTTAAAGTATGAAGAGATTATATCAGAAACTAAGTTGAAATTGAAGTGTGGCATAATCCTTCAACATCTTATTTTTGTAATAATTTTTATCTTGGGTTCATCTGACAACATGACCATGGTCAGCTTCCTCTGGTGAGATTTTGGAGAAGCCATAGCTTGCAACTGTGAGATCCATATTAGTATTAAAGAAAACAATCATTCACGATGCTTGGCTCTGGCAGATTTGTTTTAGGGCCATCTATCTTAATAGGGACATGCCACGGGAGCCCGAGGACAGCATGGGCAAGTGAGGATTTCAGGTTAGAGATTGAGGGTCGGGGGGTGGAGGGAAACGGGGAGTGTGGGTGCGTGTCACTAAGAAAGCATCAGGAATGAGAAGGAGCCCTGCCAAATGAAGCTGACAGGATTCTTGCCGAGGGAAGGCAAGTGAGCAGATGGCACCTTAGAGTTGTAGAAAGGTTGATCATTATGCAAAGCGAGGAGCATGGGTGGGCATGAGGAGGGTTGGCAGGGAAACTACAGTTGGGCCAAACAGAGAAGCTTCCTCAAAGTGCTCTTCTACCATGTGGAAGTCTTAAAAGGTTCCCCAAAAGGGCTGGAGAGATGGCTCAGGAGTTAAGAAAACTGACTACTCTTGCAGAGGCCCTGAGTTCAATTCCCTGCAACCACATAGTGGCTCACAACCATCTGCAATGAGTCTGATGCCCTCTTCTGGTGTGTGTGAAGGCAGCTACAGTGTGTGTGTGTGTGTGTGTGTGTGTGTGTGTGTGTGTGTGTGTGATCCAGGAAAAGTTCGTCATAATGAAAAATGTGCTCTAAGAAGCAGACTTGTCCACGTCCATGGAAGACCGGCACCTTCATGATGGGTGAGCTGCTTCTTGTGACACTGACTCTATCACACACACCTTTGCCACCACGCTTACATTTCTTCGTTAAGATATTTTTCCCAGATCCCAGAAGTGTTTCTCCTTTAACTAATACATGAAAATTATGAACACACATCTTATTTCCTCAGTTGCCAAATATATGTGTGTAAGCCACATGACTGGTAGGCATGTGTTTTAAATAAGGCAAAGGCTACATTTTTCCTGTGTGAATCTATATGTAATATATTTATACACTCCATTGTTATACTCTACAAACCTGGGAAATTCTAGGACCCAGGGTGCATAGCTACAGCATATGTAAAAGGTAGGGTCACATCATTGGGCTCCACAGAGGGCCCTCCTCCACTTCCTCAGCTTCCCCTGGCACATACTGGCACATGAAATCTATGCAGCGATCCCATGGAACCCCGGGACAGTGTAGAAGCCAAGGCGTAGTGTGTCAGTCCTAAAGTCTCCCTCCATCAAGTGCTCTCACACCATTTAGGGACCCTGACCTTGATTCTGCCGACTGGGAAAGCCTTGATCCTGGTCCTAGAACTCCGCCCGGGGTCAGGGGACTATTTTTATGTGTTGGGAACTGGCCTGGGATCTCCTACTGCATGTTCTGTTCTAACTTGGGATCCGTGTAGGGATACAGTGGTAGTTCACTGTTTCTCATTGGTGAGCTACACCCTTCACATGCATCTGTACCCTTACCTGTTAGTAAAGAGCTTGTCCTCACACTTTTGGATTTCCTTTATCCACAGCAACGTGATTCTCACACAGTCTCTGTCCTCCCCTCTTTCTGCCTGGGGCCTGAGATAGAGCCAGCCCACAAGCAGACGGCACAGTCTCACTATTTCCGTCTGAGTCGAGAGGTTTCTAACACATTAGCATGGAAATGGCAGTGGTGTTATAACTTACTGCCCTGTCTTTGCCTTCCTTCTGTTCTCTTTAATTTGCTGCCCGCTTGCTTGCTTGTGTTATTTATTTATATTTATTTTGAGGTTGGATCTTCCTATCTCATACTGGCCCAGAATTCTAGGATATTCCCTGTTCTCCTGCCTTAGCTTATCAAGTGCTGGGATTACGGAGATTCATGCCACACCCAGTATAGAAACAGCCCCGAATGTTATGTATGTGTGCGTGTGTATTTGCACATGTGCATATGTGTGCACATGTGTATGTGTGCGTGTGTGTATGTATGTGCGCATGTATGTGTGTTTGCTTATGATAGCCCAGAGTCTCCTTTTATGAAGCAAATAGTTCAGCACTGAGCTTTAACCCTGACCCACAGTCTTATATCCCTAAACTGATACCTATATGACATAAATGCTTATTACTGATTTTCTTTCTTCTTGACATAATTAACAAATACCTTTAAGAAGTACTTAGTAGCCACCTATACCTTTGTCCTAAGTTCAAGCTTAAGGTAATTTTTCCTCATTATAAAGTGATACATGTTTAGTGTTCTCAACATGAAGCTCAGACGGGCACAGCAGAGCAGCCTGTCTCGTGTCCACCCGAGTGACCAGAGACTTCCCAGGTCTGGGCTAACTTGCTTTTTTAAGTTTTCCTGTTCAATAGCATACACACATTTATTTGAGAAAGTGTCGTGAATGCATCATTTGAGAGCTGTTTTGCTGCTGCCACTTTTTAAAATGAGTACTTTATAGTCTTTAAGATAGCAGATCAATATTATAATGTCTCTTAACAACAGCCTTTCGTAATATGGTGTGACCACTTGAAAAAGAAATAAACCACAGAGAGCTAAGTTGGCAACTAGTGTAATCCTGAAGGTGGCTTCCAGGGGGAAGGTACCCACAAATAGCCTGGAGCGAGCTGAGGAGTGAGCCACCACCCCCCTCCTTAGTGAGCAATTGGGACCCCACACACCCAGGGCCCTGTCACACTGGCTCCCAAATGGCCCTCCTCTGAGATCATAGAATATGGATGCATTCTGTTCTCCAAATTAATGACATTAAACATTTTTAAGACACCAGAAGGAACACTCTTCAGTTGTGCAGTGAACCTGAGATGAACAGTTCCATAAGCAGTCGTCACTTTGGGGACATGAATATTTAATAGACCATTTCATTGTCAGGAACTCTGAGATACTCAGAATCGGCATTGACCTGTCAGGCACACTTAGCAGGCCCCTCATATTGATTCATACTTGCAAATGAAATGGAAAGATACGCTATTGAAAAACCTACCAGTGATTAAGGAAAGCAATTTATGAACTAGACCCTAATCTAATATCATGATTTTATGAGGAGTAGTTTTGGCCTCTTGTCAAGTTTGAGGTAGCAGTGGGTTTCATAGCTACGGTTGCTAACTACAGGAGGAAACTGTGAACTCTCACTCAAAAATAGCAGAGGAGTTGCTCACCATTCCCACAGCACAGTGTCTAACCTGACAAGGACACAAGGCTGAGGGGTGGTCCGTGTCAGGTGAGAGACAAGGGTTCAAGCCCGCTGAGAGACGTAGATTGAGTATTTTCACGGTGATGAAGCATGCTATAACTACTCCAGCATCTCCCAGGAGTTAGCTGTCCAAATGGAGAAAGGATGCCCTGCCAGGTAGTTTCCTGTGGGGTCCAGAAGCAGCACTTTATTAATCTTGGTTTCTTAAGAGTGGACAGCTCAGAAATCTCAAATAAGAATTTCCTAAAAATTAGAACTGACGAAAACCAAAGCACAAGGTACAGCAGTAGACCTCACAGTTGCAGGTCAGTTCAGGCAGGGCCCGCAGGGCTGAGGTACCTGTGGTGAGAAGAACGCGTTGTGTCCTTGGCCTGTGTGCTAAGTGACCTGCCAAAGTGTGAAACGGACGTGTGGTGGAATACAGAATTCTCTGTCATACTTCCACAGTCCCCGTGTGCTCTGTCATACTTCCACAGTCCCCGGATGCACACTCTAGAGTCGGCTCTGCACTGTCAGACCTGCCTTCCGTATGCCAACAGCAATACCCACACTGGCTATTCTGCCACCTGACCCCGTGTGCAGTATCTCTTCCCCCATCCATCTGTGTAGGGCTGCTGTAAGATAACTCAGGGTGGCTGGGTGGTGGGCTGCTCAGCTCCTGCAGTCATCTGTAAATGTCTGTTCCTGTTTAGTATCATACCGCTCACATTCCGAAAGCAGACAGCTGGAGGCGTGCTGCAAACGGGAACAAGAAGATCTCAGGTTTAAAGCCAGCCCAGTCTGGGCTTTAAAGGAAGCCCCTATCTCAAGAAAAATATAAGACTAGTTCATATGGTTTTACTCCAGGGCCATGGGAGATTAAATTTTGCACTAATAAAACAACCTTTATATCCCTTAAAAAAAATACACTAGATGTCACAGTTGTAACAGCTGTGTGCATTTTCTTGTAGTGAATACATTTGAATTGTGGTTAATATTATGCTTTAGGTGATGTGGTCAGTTAAGGTAAAGTTAAGAATCACTGAAGTAAATTGTTTAAATTCCTTTTTCCTAAAGCTATAAAAATCCTGATGAAAAAAATGTATTAAAGATAAATGTGGTTGTTATGGCTCTGTCATTCTGAAAATTACTGTATTTGAATTTTTTAACAGATCTGGATCTTCCTGACCAACCAAAAAGACGAAGGATTAGAAGACACAAATCAAAAAGGAATATTAAAAACCTCAATGATGTTATTGTAAGGCAAACCGAACTAGAGACACAGCAAGAGAAAATGCACCGGCCGCATCCAGATGCCCCCGCCTTGAGCAAAAACAAAAGGAGGAAGCTGAAGACGAAGCTGCGGCTACGGAGGAAGAGAGAAGCTGGCTTAGCCTCCAAGGCCTCTGGGGTCAGCTTCACCTACCAGCCCGAGAGCAGCGAGGAGGCAGAGGTGGATGATGATGTGGGAGGGGAGGAAGAAGATGACGATCCCGAGTGCTCGGTCGCAGACACCACCCCGGAAGACACTGAGCTCGCCAGCAGCAGGGCGGAGGGCGTCCTCAGTTTTCTGAAGTCAACACAAGAAATTTATTTCTACGATGGTAGGCATCCTACCCCTGTTTTCCTGTGAATAATGGCATCCGCTTGGTATTTGGAAAATAGCCCAGGGTAGTCAAAGACTTAAACTGTTACAGTGCAAAACACATCGCAGTCTTAGTCTGATCTGTTTTTCTCCTCGCTCTGATAAAGTACCTAACAAAAGTAAGTTCCTCCAACGAGGCCACACCCACTCCAGAAAGGCCACACCCACCCCTAGAGGCCACACCTCCTAATAGTGCCACTCCCTGGTGACCCAGCAGGACCATTCCTATTCAAGCCACCACAAGGACTCTAGAGACAGCAGCACACATAAGCACACTTCCAACACAGAATCCCGGTATCGAAGAAGACGCTGGGAAAGACAAGAAGCACCGCGGTGCACATCACAGCGGGATTGTATCCGGCTGCAGAAAGTTTGGAGCTGAGCGTTCCGGGGAAGTGGGATGAAGATCTCCATGATGTTAAGTCAGACGGGCCAGACTCAGATACAGACATTGCCATGGTTTCTCTCATATAAAATACAAGCCCTGGTTTACAAATGCGAGTGTCTAGGAAGTAGATGGGGGACCATGAGGGAGGAGGAAGTGATCCAAAACATGGGGGGAGGGGCAACAGATGGTGTGGAAGCATGTGACACAGGAGCAGGAGGGACTAGTTAGTGACCAGAAAGGTGGTGATGGCAGCGGGCAGCGGGCGGGGCTGCGGGGCAAGAGCCAGGTGTACACATGAAAGCGAAATGTCGCCATGAAACCCCCGTTACTCTGAGTGCTAGCTGAAAACAATAAGTAAATTGATGAAAGTTTAAAAGATCTAAAAGGAGCCAAAGAGGAAAAGACATATTCTCTGTCCAAAACAGGCGCCTAGACCTTCCGACCTGGAGGAGAACTGGCACAGCCAGCCTCTTAGGAGAGGTTTTCTTGATTTGTGCCAAGCAGCCAGAACTCTTACTCTAACGATGTTCTCAGAGACCCGTGGCGTGACTTGGGCTTGGTTTCCATGTCTGCTTTTCCTGCTGTTGTCAGTGACTCAGAGAATAGTGTTATGCTTGGAAGATGTTTAAAAGGCAAGTGTCTTAGTCAGTCAGGGTTTCTATTCCTACACAAAACATCATGACCAAGAAGCAAGTTGGGGAGAAAAGGGTTTATTCAGCTTACTTCCACATTGCTGTTGATCACCAGAGGAAGTCAGGACTGGAACTCAAGCAGGTCAGGAAGCAGGAGCTGATGCAGAGGCCATGGAGGGATGTTCCTTACTGGCTTGCTTCCCCTGGCTTGCTCAGCTTGCTTTCTTATAGAACCCAGGACTACCAGCCCAGGGATGACACCACCCACAATGGGCCCTTCCCGGCTTGATCACTAATTGAGAAAATGCCTTACAGCTGCATCTCATGGAGGCATTTCCTCAAGGAAGGATCCTTTCTCTGTGATAACTCCAGCCTGTGTCAAGTGGACACACAAAACCAGCCAGTACAACAAGACACATTACCAGGCCGCCTCTCCAGAGTCACTGGTGTGGCAGCACTTGGATGTCATGTTTATTCCCAGAGTTCTATTCCTATTCTGTCCCGGGAGCTTGTTGTGTACCGCACATCTCATCCAAGGAATGTGTACTTGGGGACTCCTTAGGGGGCGGGAGTTTGCCTTTAAACTAAGACTCTGCCTTCTTTCAGACTCTTCCCAAGACAATCCAGCTGTGTGCAAGGAAGCTGCTGATGAGCTGCTTCGTCTCCTTGAGTCTGGAAGCATGCCTCCCACAGATGTGCTCATCCTGGACCACATGAAAACCCTGCTGCTTCTGCAGGACACCGAGAGACTGAAGAGTGCCCTGACGATGTTCCCAGAGCACTGTCTGATGCCTCCAGGTAAGTGCTGCAGTGTCTACTCGGTGATATCCTCCACTCATAAGACCTAGGACAGAACCTACAGAGAAAGGGGCTTCATGTGCGTCCGGTTGGCATAGAGAGATGTCTCATAATGTATCCAGAAACCTGTACGCCATCGGATACTTGGCCTTTGAGTTATCAGTTTGGGGGGACCACTTGCTCTAAGTTTAATTGAAAGTAGAATGTTCTTTTTATCTCTCTTTTATTTTCTGTCAACTTAATTGAGAGTAAAGTTTTGTGGGGCTGGAGAGATGACTCAGGGGATAAAAGCACTGACTGCTCTTCCGAAGGTCCTGAGTTTAAATCCCAGCAACCACATGGTGGCTTACAACCATCTGTAATGAGATCTGACTCCCTCTTCTGGAGTGTCTGAAGACAGCTGCAGTGTACTCGCATATAATAAGTAAAACAAATAAATCTTTAAAAAAAAAAAAAAGTTTTCTCTCTTCCGGAGATCTTGGTGCCTTGTTAAAAACTCAGCTGCTGCGGTGATCTCAGCACACTTCTCACTTCTCCGATCTTTTTCAGTAACCGACTCCATAAACTGTGGTATGTGGTATCAGGCTTGGTGTGTGGCCCCACTCAGGACCCAAGGTTTGTTCAGAAGAGACAGAGGAGTTTGAGGGGCAGTGTCACCTAGATGGAGCTAAGGAGGAAACAGAGGACAAAGGCTTTTTTATGACAGATGAATGAGAAATCACAAGAGAATTGAGCAAAGATGGCCTGTGACAGGCCAGGAGACACATGGAAAAGAGACCAGAGAAAGGCATGGGATGGAGAAGCTCACGAATACAGAAGTATGCTTGTGGGGAGTACAGATGTGTATCCAGGAAGAAGCCAGGCTTCAGATACTCCACCGCCTAGCAGGCAAGCAGTCAGCGGGCTTGTTTTCATGCCTACTGTGTTAAATATTTGACAAATTGAATATTACTGAGCATGTGCCTGTATGTCCTGCAGTGCAGACAGGCAGATCCCAGATGACGGGTCAGCCGCCCTATCCAAATGATGAGCTTGCATCTCAAGGAAAGCTATTTCTTAGAGAAATAAGCTGGGAACCCATAGAGGAAGATACCTGGTTCTCCCTTTACCCCTGCCTGTACACATACAGTACAGACACATAACCACACACAACACAACACAACACACAACACATAACCATACACTTCACACCACATACCATACATACCACATACCATACCACACATACCACATATCCATACACTTTACACCAAACATACCAAAAAAAATGTTTTTAAAAACTTAAAAAGTCCGGGCGGTGGTGGTGCATGCCTTTAATCCCAGCACTTGGGAGACAGAGGCAGGCAGATTTCTGAGTTTGAGGCCAGCCTGGTCTACAGAGTGAGTTCCAGGACAGCCAGGGCTACCCAGAGAAACCCTGTCTCGAACCCCCCCCCAAAAAAAAAAACTTAAAAAGCAAACTTTTGTTAAGTTAAACTAATGTGAACCTTTTATGAGATGAAATTAATTTTCTCTCCATTGTCCTGTCCTGACACTTTTTGGATGTATCCTGAAATGAGTCTAGAATGTAGGCAGAGGGAGACTCTGCATTGTGAAAGCCACTGGTTCTGCCTTGAGCTCATCAGACAGATTCTATTTCAGGTACATTTGCCATAAGTAGTGGGTAGAACTAAATCCTGTTCATGAACCTGTTTCTATGACACAGGGTCCCTCCATGCACGGGTTTCCTGAGCTGGCCTGTGTCACGGATGCTTGAGGATGAGGCAGGGCCTGTGTCACAGATGCCTGAGGATGAGGCAGGGCTGTCTGCACTCAGCTTTCCTTATAGTCTCTGTGTGGAAGTTTACTTACATTATCCAAACAGAAGTCAAACCCCTTGTCCATCAGCAAAAACACAAAAAGTATTTGTGTGAAATAAAGGGGAAGTTGGACCCCACCTCCCTCAGCACCTGAGCTCCCAGATACTACATGCTACACAGTTTGGAAGTAAAGATCAAATGGACCACATCAGGGGCAGCCCTGGGGTCTGACCAGACCTGGGAGGGGGCCCCGCTGCCCCCACTCTCTAAGATCTCCAGTGTTAGCATCAGCTTGTATTCTGTGTAGCTGAGAACTTTAAAAGTAGTGCTGTCCTAAAATAAACTCCAGGAGGTTTGTCCAGCCTGGAACCTGGAACTCACAGGCAGTGCAGGGTGACTACAAAGCTAATGTTGGAGAAAAGGCCTGACTCTGGCTACAGCTGCCTCGGAAAGGAGCTGCAGGGTCGGCAAGGGATGTTGGAGATGTGCTTGTCTCCCTGGTGAGTTCTGGCTGTCCTGGCACAGAACTGCCGTCATGAAAGCCAAGGGTTGTGCAGCTCCTGGTCCACGCTACTTCAGGCCTCTGTCGTTCCTTGACACAAATGTCTGTTCTCTGTCCATTTCTATTTGCACTGGATCTCCATCAGCTTGGACACCAAGAGAGCGTCTTAGTTGATTTTTTTCAGGGTTTTCTCTGGGCCCTAGGGCTAAAACCTGTAAAATAATCACTATTTGTGGTTTTATTTTTGTTTGTTTTTCTTTACAGACCATGCCAGAATAATCTCAGCTTTCTTTAATTATTGGATCACGCAGATTCTTCCTGAAAAAGGCAGTGAATAAAACCAGCATTGCTTAAGAAGAGCTACCATTTAACACAAAGGTGAAGAGCCACCATTTAACACGAAGGTGATAGTTACACGGAGGACAGGAACCCAGACTTCTGGCTGTACAAATGTATTTATTATTGTTGGTGAATCAAACCCTGGAGACACTGAAGACATTTCTACCATGTTATTTATTTCTGTGTTTGTATAGCCTAGGTAAGGTGTCATCGGAGACTTGCAGTTTACTTGCTTACTGTTATGTATATATTGAATTACTTCATAAAACTAGATCTTTTTTGGCGCCTGTAACAAAAGCAGATATTTTATTAAATAAACTCTATAGTTTGAAGTTATCACATTTGTAATAAGATTGTAAATCGCCTTGTGTGTGAGAACCCAATGCCTAGGGAAGTAGCCCAGCATGTGGAAACACCAGCCTTGCAGTGCGATGTCTGGGGTTTGGTCACTGAAACCCAGAGCTGCTGTGGCGGGACACATCTATAGTGTAGTCCCAGCACACCCACGGCAAGATGGGAGGCAGAGGTGGGAGGCAGAGGTGAGAGGCAGAGGTGAGAGACAGAAGTGGGAGGCAGAGGTGGGAGGCAGAGGTGAGAGACAGAGGTGGGAGGCAGAGGTGGGAGGCAGAGGTGAGAGGCAGAGGTGGGAGGCAGAGGTTCACCAGCCAGCTCCCTGAAGCAATGCAGCACCAGAAGCATACCTGCCTCCCTCAAAAAGGGCAAGACAGGAACCTGCTCTTGAAAGTTGTTCTCTGGCTGGGTGTGATGGAGCACGCCTTTAATCCCAGCACTTGGGAGGCAGAGGCAGGAAGATTTCTGAGTTCGAGGCCAGCCTGGTCTATAGAGTGAGCTCCAGGACAGCCAGGGCTATACAGAGAAACCCTGTCTCGAAAAACCAAGAAAAAAAAAAAAAAGAAAGAAAGTTGTTCTCTGGCATCCAACACGGCACATGTGTACACGCAGTCACAGACATACATGCACATGTGAAAATTAACACTTTCTAAAATGCCAAAGGTTCACACAGTTTTGTTACAGATAAACTTATTCTCGTCCTGCTTATCTACATTAGATATCATATAAAGAATCTGTTTTTTCTGTTTTTCTTTTTCTTTTTTAAATCTTTCTTTGTACTGCAGGGACAGCCACCAGTTTTAAGTTTCAGAAGCATTAGTCACTCAACCCCACAGGTGCTGAGGGAGACAGAGATTCCCCAGGAGTCATTAGCTCTATCCATCAAGACAACAGCTTTAGTATGAATAATACAGATAAAATGAAGGTCACCATCCAGTCACCTTGGAGTGGCAGTCCATCCTCACCATCCCACTGTGACACTCAGACCCTGGCTTGTAAGTCTGTGCCACCGTGCCTAGCTCTAGCATCAGCTTGTCTCACTAGACTCCAGCCAGGCAAACTAAAAATAAACAGGAAAGTCTCTTGAAAGTTTTGCAGAGTAGAAGACCTGATTTTAAATTAGCTTTGGAGGGCTGGTGAGATGGCTCAGCGGGTAAGAGCACTGACTGTTCTTCCGAAGGTCTTGAGTTCAAATCCCAGCAACCACATGGTGGCTCACAACCACCAGTAATGAGATCTGACACCCTCTTCTGGTGTGCCTGAAGACAGCTACAGAGTACTTATGTATAATAATAAATAAGTCTTTAATAAATAAATAAATGGATAAATAAATAAATAAATAAATTAGCTTTGGAGATGGATGACCACACTAAGCTAATGATACATTTGCTGATTTTACTAGATAATTAATATAATGCCATTGAAGAAATGGCTTCTTTAATTGTATTAAAGGACACAGCTGGATAGAGAGGTTTATATAAAGCAATAAAGCATGCTAAAGCAGGTGCAGGAGAGAAACACCCAGCAGTTAGCAGTAGTTGCTGATCTTTCAGAGGACCCAGATTCAGGTCCTAGCACCCACACGGTGGCTCCCAACCATCCAAAAGCTCCAGGTAATTGGATGTCTTGTTTTGGCCTTTGCAGACATCAGACTTATACACCGTATGCATAAAAACATACAGGAAAAACACTCATGCACATAAAAAAAAGTTTAAACAATAATTTTTGTCCATTGTCAGCATATCTTGTATAGTTATCGTTGGTGTCCTGCTGATGACAGATAAAAGAGAGGGACTTGTGAAACTAATCAAACATGATAAGATTTCCACCCAAATTTCACATTTAATGGAGCACCGTGGCATAGTACATCAAGAAAATGTGTGCACAGGATCATTAAGAATGAATAAGAAGCCAGGTGGTGGTGGCGCATGCCTGTACTGGCTGGTTTTGTCTGCCAACTTGACACAGCCTGGAGTTATCACAGAAGGGAGCTTCAGTTGGGGAAGTGCCTCCATGAGGTCCAGCTGTGGGGCATTTTCTCAATTAGTGATCAAGGGGATATGGCCTCTTGTGGGTGGTGCCATCCCTGGGCTGGAGGTCTTGGGCTCTATAAGAGAGCAGACTGAGCAAGCCAGAGGAAGCAAGCCAGTAAGAAACATCTCTCCATGGCCTCTGCATCAGCTCCTGCTTCCTGACCTGCTTCAGTTCCAGTCCTGACTTCCTCTGGTGATCAACAGCAGTGTGGAAGTGTGAGCTGAATAAACCCTTTCCTCCCCAACTTGCTTCTTGGTCATGATGTTTGTGCAGGAATAGAAACCCTGACTAACACAACGCCTTTAACCCCAGCACTTGGGAGGCAGAGGCAGAGGCCAGCCTGGCCTACAGAGTGAGCTCCAGGATAGCCAGGGCTACACAGAGAAACCCTGTCTCGAAAAACCAAAAAAAAAAAAGAAGCATGAAGCCATCATTGACTCCAGAAACGCCTTAAAGTCACCGGTGCTGACCAGTGGTGTCACTTTTCCGGAGTAAGATAGCTAAGCTGGGGCCAAATCTTAAAAGAGTTATGACTTGTAAACATCATCAAATCCTTTATGATATCAAAGCAAAATATATGCCAGAACTTGACAATGAAGGCAGGGTTACAGATTTAGCATTTTTTTTATTGGATTTAAACTGCTCGTGTAAATGAATTAAGCATGTGTCGTCAAGATGAAAACCAGCTTTCAATGCATGTCAAATCACGACAGCTTTCAAAGGAAACTGAAATTATGATGGCAAGCTCCAGTTAAGACCAACGTTGTTGGGATTTTGATACACTGATTAAACACAATGTTATGGGGCAAAATTGTAACCTCGATCTTTTGATATTAGATTTTAAAATCATTTTATACAGTCCAGGGAAATATCATAAGACTTCCATTTTCCATTGACTTAAATATGTTACCTGCCAATTTTCAAGCAGAATGCAGTGTTGCCGATGTCATTCAAATTAAAAGAAAAAAAATGAGACAAGGTGGCCTAGAACTTGCTGTGTAGACCAAGCTGACTCCAACTCCAAGCCTCCGAGTGCTGGGGTTAATGGCATGCGCCACCACACCCAGCAAAGAAAGTCTCTATTGTATCTCTTTATTATAGGTTCCTCCCTTGCAGAAAAAATAATATCCTTTATTTCTCAAGTACACCCTTTTCAGGTCAGCCCATTTCCACATCCATAACACCTATATATTTGTGAGCAACTATTTTCAAGAGTAGAACACACTTGAACAAAATATTTGGTGACCAGCTTGAGAACGCATCCAGGAATCGCACTACACCCATCAAATGAGATCTTCGCGAACTCATTCTCAAACAAAACATCGAGGGTTGGCGAGATGGCTCAGCGGGTAAAAGCACTGACTGCTCTTCCGAAGGTCCTGAGTTCAATTCCCAGCAACCACATAGTGGCTTACAACCACCTGTAATGAGATCTGACACCTTCTTCTGGTGCATCTGAAGACAGCTACAGTGTACTTATTTATAATAATAAATCTTTTTTTAAAAAATCAAATCTTCCACTGGTTTTATGCTGCCCTCTTTTATAATAGCTGAATAAACCAGTGAAGTTTTATTAAGTATATGGGTGTGTGTTTTCTTTATTAGTAATAGCAAACATGGAACCCGCTTTCTGTCCAGGGTGCTTCATAATTACTATTACAATGTGCAGTCTTTTATCTGTAGTGGTAGAGATTGTGAAAATTACACACATATCCTTTTTGATGCAGAGGTTCTTGTTTGTATTTTGTGTATTTAATATGTGCTCTAAGACACATCAGGCAATGTGGCCCAGAGAGGTTGAAAGGTCGGACACCCCTGATTTATGTCACCGTGCCCAACAAACTAACGCACCATTGATGGTAGCGTGTTCTGATCCGAGGCCCCTTCTCCTGATTCTACAGTAGCTCTAAAATCTCCTCTTCCTTTATAAAACCAGAGATCGCTTTTACTCACGATACTTCTTCAGTTCTCCTGAACCTAAAAGTGTGGAAGTACCATCTGGGAAGAGGAATGGGGAACGGAAAAGGTCAGGACTGGGAAGGGTGATAGAATGGCGTCTGTGACCAAGCATGTACGTGTTAGTAAATGTCCTTGGGGACCCTGTTATTTCCCACGCTTGATGCTATGTTTTGAAACAACCTAAGGAAGGGGGTGGGAGTAAGTTTTGAGGGATAGAAAAGAATGATGAGCTACAAGTCAGTGTACCTAGACCCAGCCCTTGGCCATGAGGCCGTTCAAACCTCAGTCTCTTCTCTATGTAACATCTCATTTTGCTTCTGACTTAGCGCACTGGATTCTCAGCCTTAGTCTCTGCAGCATGTATCCTTGGTAATGTTTAGGGAACATTTCCAATTTAAAATGAGGCAACTTTAATGACTTCTTTCCCGATGCCCCTAATCCGTTTCTTCGGGCACCTACGCAGGGTTACTTATTAGTTTGCAACGGTGGAGGCTGTAATTGAATGGGAGCAGGTAAGATAATCATAGCTCATAACTTCTGTATGTAATTCTAATTCCAAACAGAGAACTATGTAGAAACAAAGCTTGTCTGTAACACGTTAGCATAACCGTGGCTAATCTGTTTATCCTGCTATGATTGAAGTCAATAGTAATAAGATCAGTTTCTCCCCTACAGTGTTGCAAACTGTGCATACAGCCCACTTAATCCTTACAAGCCTTTCAGAAGACAAAGGAAGCTCTTAAAAATATAGGGAAATCTTAGGAGATTGCTAACATTGATGATTATGGTTCAGGAAGGAGAGTGGTATTTTCTAAGCTTGTTAGTACTCTCCTGATTGACTTTGATGTTATTTGTACAAACTGGAGCAGTAACCGTGGGCAGAAACGCCTCCCTAATGGTGCCCAGCATTGCTGCTTCCATAGGTAAAGCACATGGAGCCCACACGCCTGCTACTACTTGATTCATTCTGAGTCTTTGTTCCCCTAACGCTGAGGATGTTCCTTCCAGGACAGTGTATTCTGAAAACCTGTCCAATGCGTTTAGCTTTCTCCAAGCATGTCCATGAAGCATGCACATGTATGCTTCCGCCACATAAAGTCCTGTGCGGTTCCAAGGGAGCTGCACTCACCCCACGCCAACCCCAGAGCCTCTCAGCGATGTAGTGTTCCAATGTTTCTTCTGCTACCTAATATAAATCCTGATGAATCTCCTGAGGTAGCACTGTTTCCCACCGCAAGGGTCTGGCGAGTCTGGCGGGTCTGGCGGGTCTGGCGGGTCTGGCGGGTCTGGTGGGTCTGGCGGATCTGGCGGGTCTGGCGGGTCTGGCGACAGCTAGACTGGGTATCTACTCGGAGATCTGGACAAGGCTAGGACTGAGCACGGCTGCTTCACATTCTGTTCCTATGGTCGTGGGACTGAGCTCCAGTTTCTGGTTCGGCTCTCTGATACATCCTCTCTCAACTTCTTGGGGCTCAGAGTCCTGGCTTTGGAGAGACACTGTTCAGTACCAAGCTCCGGGAAAGACTTGAGAATGAAGAAGCAAATGGGAGAGAATAGGGCTCAGTCTATCTGTCTGGCAGCCTTTGCCTCCAGGCCTCCCTCTGTCCAGGCTCACCCCGCTGCCTCCAGATAGTTTATCTCTAGCCAACGCGGCCTAAAAGCTGCTCCCTGTTCTGACAGGACGCAGTGCTCTTCACTCTCCTTCCTGTCATTTTGCTCTTTCCCTCTCTTCCCTCTTCTCTCAGAAACATTCACTGTTTTCTCATTGGATTTTGGTCCTTGGGTCTTCCAAGGCTGAGTCCCCTTTGAAGGCCTCAGGCTAATCTATTGCTCTAGCCTCTAGTAAGTTTCCCTGAGCTGGGTTGTAATTAATTCCCCAGGCCTGCCTACCCAACAACGCCTGATGTGAAATCTAGCTGAAGAGTATTTTCCATGAGGCCCCTAGTATATGGTCGTCACTTGATCATGTGTCCCATGGTGCAACCACATTATCACCAAGGCTCAACAAACAGTTCCAGTCAGCAAGGAAAACCTAGTCCAGAGGCCACATGCCAACACAGCAGCTAGGGGGGGAAATTGGCCTGCATGGAACATCATCTTACTGGCTTGTGACAGAGCTCAGGTCCTGATGCTAACAGCTCTCCGTTTGCTCACAGCAATACCATCTAGCACTCCTGTCTCCTTTGAGACATGACAAGCCGCCGAGCTTCTTATCCTTTTCCCCTAAACATGGCTTCATCCTTGTCAAGTCAAATCAGATAATTTTCATTCCTAGAAAGCCCCTGCCAGGCATAGAGTTACTCAGGCCATCTGGATGTTGAATGAGACAGACTGGCAGAGATGCAGAGCTTATGCAAAGGCAATACGGCCAGTCGCCTAAAGCTCTTGCCTCCATGGCTTCTCCACAGTGGATGGGCTGAACCCTCTGAGACCATGGGCCAAAAGAAACCCTCCCAGAAATGAGAAATGTGGCCAAGACCAGGAAAGGGGGAGGTGTGGGTAGAAAGAAAGTGCCTTGGTCAGTGAATGTGCATATGTTAAAATGTCACACGGAACCTCATCAATATGCACAATTGTTATGTTAATCAAAAGATCACGTGTTTAAATAAAAACTAGACTTGGTCCTGGTTGTGTCATTCCAGGAAGAAAGTTTGATTCTAGGTTTTTCATCAGTGGAAAAAAATAATTTTTGACTTTCTGGTTGTTAACCACCACCTTTAACAAGCTGGACCATTTCTCCAGCACAAAAGTAATTTTTGAGGAAACTGATAATAACTTCATTAGATCTCTCTGGCAACTGGAAAAATAAGGTAAGCATTGGGTACCAGAAGTTTGCTGGTTAATAGAAATTCATTGAAAAGGGGCGTGTTCACTCAGATTTCTGTGGATACACGTCTGGATGGCATCTCTATCCTAAATCTCCACGCAGATGTCAGGCTTATGCAAGTTCGTTTTCAAAGTGGTCCAGACTCCTGACTTGACAGACCCTGTGTGTGCTCCTCTGAGTTTAGAAAGAATATGGATGCAGTGTTTACCTATAACCACACATCTTCATCCTCAAAAGTGAGGTCAACTAGTGGTGAATTGCAATCACAGATCCGATCTAAGGTCAGCTCCCTTAGAGTTAGGGTCCCCTCTTAACTGAAAACCCTGCTCCCCATCAGGAACTGTAATCAGTGCACTGCTCCCCCAGAGGGTGTGGGACACGCAAGCCTGCACCCAGTATGCACCCAAGGCCTACTTTCATTTGTTCAGACAGCTACCTGAGCTTTGGTTTCCACTCTAAAAGTGGGGCTAGTAACAACCTACTGTGCCTGTTTTAGTTACTTTTCTAGTACTGTGATAAGATTCTATTACCAAGGCACCTTATAGAAGAAAAAGTTTATTGGTGTAGTTTCAGAGAGTTAGAATCTGTGACCACCATGACAGAGCATAGCAGCAGGCAGACTTGGGACTGGAACAGCAGCTAAGAGTTCACATCTCCATCTACAAGCAAGGGGCAGAGAAAGAGAAAAAGGTTGGCACAAGCCTTTTGAAACCTCTGAGCCTGCCCCCAGTGGCACACCTCTTCCCATAAGGCCGTGCCCTCCTGATCCTTCCCAAACTGTTCCACTGACTGGGAACCAAGCATCCAGATATATGAGTCTCTGAGGGCCATTCTCAGTCAAACCCACCACAACCGGTGAGGATCGCAACTCAGAGTCACTGAAGCTGTTGGGCGAGGCTGGGACACCTTGCTGGCTTCCTGGTTAAGCTTTGACAGAGGAACGCCATGTTTTCCCAGCAAGGCAGAGTGTTCGGAGCCAGGCTCTGCCCTTGTGACCCCTAGAGAATCTCATTCATTTGATCCTGACAGCAAGTTATTAAGGGGTAATTCAGTGACTTAATGTGTCACCTGCAGGGCTGTTGGTAGCACATGCTGGTATGAAAAAGCTACACTACCTAAGTCACTCTGCATTTTGTTAAATGTCAGTTTAGAAAAAGCCTTGGTGAGACCAGGAAGTTTTTCCAGGTCTCCTCTACTTACTCTTGATAGGATTCTTTTTTTTTTTTTTTTTTTTTTTTTTTTTTTTTTCTGATTTGTGGATAGTTACTCTGAATACATAAGGCTATTGCAAGTAGGAAAAAGAATTCTCTCTTTTTTTTTCTCCTTTTTAATTAGAGCATTTGAAATGCTGTATATGTTCTGCTCAAAGTCATTCTGGCTTGTAATATGCTGAAACTAATTCAAGTCAACATGGGCTTCACCCAGCTAAATCTCAGAGTAGTTTAGGAGGGTTTTAATTAAACATCTGCTAAGAAGTAAGTGGGTTTTGATAATGTTGATAGTAGCTATCATTTTAAACAGATAATGCCAAACACTTGGAAGACGAACTGAAGCATCTCCCACTTAATTACACAATGCACACTTCTCCATCAGACTTCATGCCGGGGTCAGTACCTATTGCACATGGAGGAATTGAGAAACAGGGCCTAGAGCCAAGAATGTTGCATCAACCTATCTCACCCATGTGCAGAGCTGGCATGCAACTCTTAGAGTGGTATCCACCTGGGCAACATGATAGTTCAAATTACTGCGAAGTTACATTTCACGGACAGAAGATTCCAACACACGGCTAGCTTGAAATTGATAATAGGACAAACTACATTCATACTCTAAGTTGGACATTGGAGATATTCAAATCTTGCCATCTCTGAGGTTCCCTCTTCCCTTTCCATTTGAGGCCTCATTGGAGGTCAGCAGGGACTCAAGCACACCAGAGTCAGACAATAAAACACCTTAGGGGGTCACAGTGACCCTTCTGTGGTACCAAGGGAGGAAACTGACCTTGGCTCTCAGTTCCCAAGAGTTGCCCACCCCTTCTAAGTCTTTCCCTCCCTCTCTTTTCCCTCCCTCCCTACTCCCTTTCTCAGAAACTTCCCAAGGCAACGACACAGGTCTATGACCCTTGACTCAACTTATGTAGATACCTTATTGAGAGCCAGCCCAGCCTCTCTCCACTGAAGGCAAAACTTGGGCAGTTCCGTGCTGTTGGATATTCGACTCAGGCACTGAGAGAGAATTCACTTACAAACAACAAAGTAAAAGATTATAGTAGAGAATGGCTATGAGAGGAAGAAAGTTGGTTCTTGGCTCCAGGGTCTGTATCAGCTCCTATCTCAAATGCTCATTCCCTCTTCATCCAAGGACAGGTATGCAGAGGTTTGGGAAAATTCTGGAAACAGGAGCTGATTTTAGAGCCCTGTGTTCTTGCTTCTTAGAGAGCAGTTCTCATGTGTCAAGACCAATCAGAGATCAGAGGCCTCCTGAGCCACCAGATAACCAGCATGGATACGGGCCTAGGCCTGCAGCCACTAGTACTCACTGCTCAGCCCTGCTGGCTCCTGGTATCCATTCGTTGTCTGGCTGGGATGTGCAAGGGCTGCCCTGTACCTCGTCCTTGAAGCTGACAGAAGAATGCTAGTATTGAGGAAACCTGAGCTGTTTCCCAGCTCAGAGACAGAAGTCTTTCCTCTTAGGCCCTCTCCTTCCTGGTCTGCCTTCTTTGATTACCTACTGTGGTAGTGTGAATAGGAATGGCTGCCGTAGACTCATGTGTTTGAGAGCTTGGCCCATGATGAGTGGCACCAATAGGAGTTGTGGCCCTGCTGGAGTAGGTGTGGCCTTGCTGGAGGAAGTATGTGGGGGTAGACTTTGAAGTTTCATATGTATGTATGTATGTATGTATGTACATGTATGTATATATGTGTGTATGTATGTATGTGTGTGTAAATGTGTGTGTGTGTGTGTATATATATATATATATATATATATATATATATATATATATATATATATGCTCAAGTGCCAACCAGTCTTGGCATAGTTCGTCTTCTGCTGCCTTCAGATGAAGATAGTGAACTCTCAGCTCCATCTCCAGCACCATGCCTGCCTGGATGCTGCCATGCTTCCCACCATGATGATAATGGACTGAACCTCTGAAACTGTAAGCCAGTCCCAATTATATGTTTTTCTTTAAAAGAGTTGCCTTAGGTCATGTGTCTCTTCACAGCAATAATACCCTAAGTAGGATGCCTACTAAGCAGCTCCTTAGCCCCTCCATGTTTCTTCATAGAGGAGAGCACTCAGGAGGGATACCCAGAATGTCCAACCTAGAGAAGCTCCAAAGCAGTTACTAGCTTTCGGTGCAAGTGGGTGCAGGCCCCTTCCTTGCTGGACCTCTGGGGCCCTAGGGCCCTAGGTAGTGATAACTAAGGTGCTTCCCTCTGGAGACCATGATGCCCTAAGAGGCACTCCCTGGTAATTTTCTAAAGCCACACAGGTCTTATGTACATGCAGCAAAACAAACAAACAAACAAACAAAAAAATCCAAAGCACTTGTGGAATCTGGCCGAGCCCAGGGTGGCCCTGGTGGGAACAGAGTGACATAGTTCCTGCCCCTGGGACAGGGCCCCAGTGTACTGTGGGCATAAGGGTTGTTTGAGTAAGAATGTACATATTTTACATTCCTCCTTTAAGGGATGTCCTCCCAACGGAGGTTAAAGACTCCATGGTAATCAGACAGCCGGAGTCCTGGAGGCAAAGGAGGGGCTAAGTCTGAGCAAACTGGTAAACGCGGACCTTCAGGACAGCCTGAAGGCTGTAGGAAAGAGCTCTAAATGCATGAGTTCAAAATAGATACAATTTCTCAGCTATGTAAAATAGAAGGATACAATATGGATTATGAGAGGCTTCATGAAACCAAAGGAGCAATGGTAGCCACACCACGAGCCAGCTTGTCAAAGGCAGGCAGATTCCTGAGTTCGAGGTCAGCCTGGAACCTTCCAGGTTAGGCCTGGGTGTGGTAGAAATGGTAATTTCAAGTAGAGGCCCACCCAGCTATCTTACTGTTTATCAGCTGTGCTTAACAAAGGCAGACAGGTCTCTAAATTCTTTTGGAGAATTTGTTAAGGAAAAAAAAAATGTGTGCCTACTATCTCCTAAGACAATCCAAAGGGCTGGGTTTACAGATGCAGACTCACAAGATAATCCAAGGAAACCTGGAGTCAAAGACTGGATTGATGTGTAAAATAGAAGACTGGACCTCTGTTCTGCAGGACGTGAGCTATCCAGAGAATTTTTTAGGATAAAAAGAGAATTGTGCCGGGCGGTGGTGGCGCACGCCTTTAATCCCAGCACTTGGGAGGCAGAGGCAGGCGGATTT
>NW_022196905.1:157343975-157347803 GCF_008632895.1 Mastomys coucha | reverse complement strand
ACACACACACACACACACACACACACACACACACACACACACACACACAAGCAGGACATTGATGGAGAGATCTCTTAGAATAGCAAGCAGAACACAGGACGTCAGCTTGCACCCATGATTTGACTTCCAGTCCTTCTCTTCACTGTTCCCAGCCACCCCTTCTCTCAGAGCCCCTCTCCATGCCAAGGCTGGTCCTGGGCAATCTTTCAAAGTTGTCCCTCATTTAGGGATCTGAAAGGACAAAGTTGTGTCTGGAAACTTTTCTTGATATTCTTTTTCTGGGTAGAATGGCTGACTTCCCTCCCTCCTAGCCTTCAAACACTTAGTAAGAGCTACTCCCAGCAATGGTGGAGGGATCCTCTCTGAGGTTAAGAACAGAAGAGCTGTTACAAGAGATGCTACTGAGCAGAGACACTCAGTCTGCTGGGCTTCTTGAAGGCTTCACACAGATGAAGTATTGGGGGAAACATGGAGAAACCAGATGTCAATAGATGGAGAAGAGGCAGATTCCAGAAGGCAATGGAGCCAAAGCCAGGAAGTATGACGGTGCTGTCTCTGTGCCCAGGAGTTACACAAGCTCAGCCATGAGGCCATTGTCCTTGTGCAGTAAAGCACTAAGATTGGCTATAATTGGAGTAATCTTTGAAGGAAGGTTTTGTCTATACGGAATGAGTGTAGAATCCTACGAGGCACTTTAGAGTACAAGCTACTAACCTTTACCACGTAATGAGGGACTTCCGGAGTTACAACTGTCATTCCTCCCCCTTCCGGCTTTTTAAGTGGTGCTGCAAAGGGATGCTGGGGAATTCCCTTCATTTTTATTTCTGTTTGAAAAGGATACAATGACAGTGCAGCTTATATTTCTCCACAAAGGGGGTGAGCTTCATTTTAGGATGTGAATCTTATTCATTGAGGCGACAAACCAAGGTAGGCCAAACCAAGCTGAGGCCTTTTCCTTTGCAATCTGATTGAAGAAATTTTGAAAAATAAACATAGTTGGTTAGATTACCCATCATTTATAGTTGTAGAAATGTATGTCTGAGACTGGAATGAACGCTTTCTCTTTGGAATGGAGCCGGGTGCTGGTCCAAGAATCCGTGTTCTTTCTCTGAAGGCAGAATCCAGACAAGCCCCAGCCAGAATGAGAAGGTGAACTGGAGTAGTTTGCTGAGTTTCAAACATGCCACATCTCATTCTCCTGAGAGGATGACTCTCCACGTACTGAGCCTCTCCAGTGTGAACAGTGTTGTCTGTCTGTCTGTGTTGTGTCGGCATATCTTGGGGCTTGAGTGGCTGATCACATGTGTGTTCAGGTCCTAAGGTAGGAGGGCTGAGTCCCATATCTAGCAATCTGGCACCATGCCATGGGTTATGACTAGTACTTTATCCTATCCTAACTATACACAAAGCAAAAGAGGACGCGTGGAACTCAAGACCAGAGTTCGACTTTGAAGAGCGGAGAACAGGGGTGTGGAGTCGGGGCCCCTGTAGAAGCAGCACACAGGAGTGTGAACACCTCTTACCACGGGCCTCTGTGTAGGATGATAACGGGTCCCTGTCGGAGCAGGGTCTTGCTGATGTCACTTCTTGGCTTTGGGGTTTCTACAGAAGTAGGAGCAGGGAAGTCCTATAAATGTGAAGAGATCTCTACTTACACCCCAAGGTGTGCCCTGCTCTGAAGGAAGTGGGCTAGGCCCAGAGCACAAGGCCCTGACTGGAGAAGGCACCACTGGAGGCACGTTAGCTTCCCCAATTGCCTTTGTGAGAACCAGGCTAGAGCAATAACCTGAGTTACACCCACCCCTGGATCGGTGCTGAGGCTGAAGGTGCCACAGCCAGCCACTTAGAGCTTGCAGGCCAGTATCACAGAAAATAATCAAAAAGAGAACGCTTTTCGAAATGCAGGAGCATATTTTGAGGTTTCCTTTACTTTGTTCCTTGTTTGTTTGTTTATTTGTCGAGACAGCATCTCAGTATGCAGTTCTGGCTGGCCTAGAACTGCATACCAGGTTGGGCCTGATCCCTCAAGATCTGCCTAGATTCTGTTTCTAGAGTGCTGGGGTTAAAGAAAGGCACAGGTAAAACACACCCAGAAGGGGTTGGTTGTTTTGTTGTTGTTGTTGTTGTTGTTTGAGATAGGAGTTATTTTGTAACCTTGGTTGTCCTACAACTCGTTCTGTAAACCAGGCTGGCCTCAAACTCACCAAGATCCACCTGTCTCTGCCTCCTCCCTAACCCCCAGCCCCACTTCAAACACTTGGGATTAAAGAGATGCACCACCATCACCTAGCCAAGTTTTGGTTCTTGAAGCAATTAATTGCTCAAATATTCAGCTGCAATGGCCTGGTCTCTCCTTAAGCAGGACATAACTGTTGCCCGGGGCATATCTACACAGTCCAGCTACTAACCATTGTCTGAGTGACAACAGTTCATTGGGAAGAACAAAGTAAGAAAATGTTGCAAGACATCAACTCATTGTACCAAATCGTTGCTTTGCTCCTCCAGCCTCTCTCCAGGTCCAACCCCTCCAACATGTTGGTTGGAATTCCAAAGTCTGTTAAGAATGCAAATTCTCCACACACTTGCTGAATTACTGCCTTCAGCAATAAAATGCACCCTGGATGTTACACAAGGCCCAGATATCAACAGTAACCTTTTCTGGGTGGTGAGAGACTCCCTGCCTCCTCACACCTTTGGACTAAATTTGAATCCTGGACACTGCCACATATTTGACAGTGACAGAAAGTGCCAGCCACTCACCAAGGTCTCTTTGGCTTCTTGGCATACAACACAACCAGATACTCCAGATCCCTTGCAGTTCCTTGTGGCCGGCCGCGTGATCCAGTCCTAACCAGGAGGGGGAAGAATAGTACCCGTCAAGACCCATGCTCTGCCCTTCAGTTTAACTAAATGTTAATGGTAGTGTGTACAGCTACAGACACTCCAAGGTGAATGATTCTAGAAGCAGGATCCCTTCCTCCAACCACTCTGTAGTGACAGAACATCCTCTGAAATTGCAGCTAAAATGTTTGACAGCCCAGGCAGCCCTAAGGAGCCAAGAAATTACTATTTGAAAATGATGAGCTACAGAGGAAAACCTGAAGTGCAGGGAATGGACAGCTTTTGCAACTGAGTCAGAAAAGACTAGCGGCTCAGAAGAAGGAGAATAACCCAGCTGGATGTAGAACCAGCTCACAGAGAAGGCCAGACAGGCCCGGGAGCCAGGGCTCTGCAGAGGTTTGGTGAGGCCCAGAGAAGACTGTTGTCATGGTAACAAGTTACTCAACAAAATTGGAGAAGCACCTCCTAAGGCTTCCAGGAGTGATTGGTCTCAAAACAGAGGCCAGAAGAGCAAGACATGCGAGCCTTTTATGGATGTGACCTCTAAGGTTCACAGGAAGGAAACGGTCGGCCAGGCTAAGGGTCAAGTGAACAGTGAATATGATAGAGTTAGGGTCTGGTTAATTCTGGTGTGTGATGCTTGCATTTATTTGCAAATTTTTAAAAAATAAGGTTTATAATTTTTTTTTTTTTTTTTTAAGAATATGGCCTGTTGGGCTGGAGAGATGGCTCAGTGGTTAAGAGCACTGACTGCTCTTCCTGAGGTCCTGAGTTCAAATTCCAGCAACTACATGGTGACTCACCATCATCTGTAATGAGATCTGACGCTCCCTTCTGGTGTGTCTGAAGACAGCTACAGTGTACTTATATACATAAAATAAATAAATAAATCTTTAAAGATAAAAAAAAATATGGCCTGTCGCCAGGCAGTGGTGGTGCACGCCTTTAATCCCAGCACTTGGGAGGCAGAGGCAGGCAGATTTCTGA
>NW_022196905.1:157338693-157343910 GCF_008632895.1 Mastomys coucha | reverse complement strand
AAAAAAAAAAAAAAAAAAAAAAAAGAATGTACCCTGTCACTTTTATGAAGAATAGCAGCATCTGTATGCGGGAATGTCTGGCCTCTACCTTTCTGTCTTAAATCTGTGTCCTGATTATCAGCTGAGGGTTGAGCTGCCTAGGGACCTTTTGGTGCAGACTTGCAGTAGGCAGGCAGTGGCATCTGCTGACAGAGGTCACTGCTGGGTCTTCACTCTGAAGGTGATTTTCAGACTGGAGCTAAGCTAACAGTGCAGCTTGTCCAGAGAACGAGAAGGCCATGCCCAAGGTCACAGGGAGCTGGCCGGAAGGAGTTTTGTTAAAAAGCCTTTAAAGACTTGTGGGATTCATCTGTAGACGTCTGAGAACAATAGAAATATTTTTATTTTTTAATGATTTTTCACTTCTGACTTCAGGTGGAAAATAAATTTGTATTAGTCTGTTCAGGGGATTATGACTTGAAATTTTTCATATCCTGAGGAGATTTTTTTGTGTGTGTATACTCCATGTTTAAAATATTTACTAGGAAATACATGCCCTCTATTCATTAATATATTGTAGACTAATTTAACAGATACATTTCAGGAAAGTTCTTCCTAGTTTAATAAGTAAGGTAAAAGTTTTATTTTATTTTATTTTTTAGTATTTAGTGTATATTCTGTACTTCATGTTTAAAATTAGCCTGCAAATATTTTCAGTCACTTCTGTGGGCTATTAGAAGATAAACAATAAAATAAACAAAAGACATCTTAGACTGTTGTATTGTTTTAATCTCTCAGCATTTGTCTTGGCTTTTGTCTTCTTTGATGTCAAAATAGATGAAATTTTCTGGGTCTGTGAATTGTAAACCATAGTTTTTCTTTGGTAACAAACAAGTAAGAATAAAATTATCTCTGTGGTAACAGAAGAAGAAGAAGAAGAAGAAGAAGAAGAAGAAGAAGAAGAAGGAGGAGGAGGAGGAGGAGGAGGAGGAAGAGGAGGAAGAGGAGGAGGAGGAGGAGGAGGAGGAGGAAGAGGAGAAGAAGAAGGAGAAGAAGAACAAGAACAAGAAGAACAAGAACAAGAACAAGAAGAACAAGAAGAAGAAGAACAAGAAGAACAAGAACAAGAACAAGAAGAAGAAGAACAAGAAGAACAAGAACAAGAAGAAGGCTTGTCCACAGCATACCTCCCTTCATATCTGTTTCAGCTGAGCATGGGTTTATTGATAAGAGGAAACTGAGGAGGGAACAGAAACGAAGGAGGAAGAACCCACAAAGGCTAAGGGGAACCAATCCCGCTTGTCACCCACACCAGGAGCTTAGAAGGAATATCTCAAAAGCTCAGCACATCTTTAGAATCTAGCATAGACCATAAAAACCCTTGGGCCTCAGCAGAATATGGATTATAATAGCTGTAAAGGCTCTCAGGTGTTTTCCAAGAGTGCTATCCAGAAGTCGGGTTGGACACTGGAAAAGAAAGCAGAGACAAAAGGTTGCCAGCAGCAGAAGTGTCCTGCCGGGAGCAGACCTGGGGTCCGTGAAAGAAAGCACGTCCCAGCAAGGGTCTCATGTTCCCACTCAGGATTATGTTACCACTGTAGCTCACACCCCTCTATTTGGACTAGGAATTTATGCTACAAAAATTCTTTTTCCTGCTTAGTTATGTATATGATTGTTCTGGGAGTTGAGAGCATAAAACTCCATTTCCTCCTTAAGCACTTAAGATTGGGCTGGGAGCTGAGAGCAGAGGGTAGTTTGTGCTTAGTTTAACACGCACTTATCCATAGAGAACCACTATGGGCTAATCAGGATGCTGAATATTGGGCAGATGTCCTAGTTTTTTTTTAGCTTAATACAGTATTATGAAGGAACTCTGGGTTGTTTCTCTCTCAGAGAAGACTACGTGCCTTGTACTGGAGACAAGAGACAGGTATTCAGTGACTTGAGTCATAGTTGAAGGGAGAATATGCTTGTATTTCTTAGCTTCCTGGGCATACAGCTAGATTGATTCCATTTCCAAGTCTCATTGCATCTCAGATGATCTCCTGACCCAGTTCCACTGATATGCTTCAAGCAGACCTGAAGCCAGGTAGACAAGGGTCCAGAGCAGGTGTGTGCAGTACAGCCTAGGGTTCTGATCCAAAGCTCCGGGTGCTGTGTGGAGGCCATCCATGTAGAACGCCCCTTCATGGCTCCTGTGCATTTTCCCTTTATATGCGTTGTTTGCAAATGATGCCTAGCCGGCAGGGAAGCTGCCTCTGACTGGAGTTCTCGCTGTGCTTGCTTACCATCAGAGAAAGTAATGGCGCCGGATGCCTTTGTACACAGAAGTCAAATGAGGCAGGGTTATAGCAGGAGCGGCCTCTTAAGAGCCTTTGTGCTAAGATGTCAGGAGGGCGAACCATGACACAAGGCACAAAGCAAACACATCACTCGGCTGTTAATGCCATCTCCCGGGCTCAGAAGAACCTGGCCTTCCTTGTCTTCAGTACCAGGAAAGCTATAGAAAAATATCACAAGGTATATAAATTAAAGAAGAAAAATGTGTCCTCTCCCATTCTGGAACAGGAAGGTCAAGGGAGAGGCAGAGCTATTGTCACCCCATCCTGATCCCCCACCCCTGCCCCCAAGGGACCTCCTTTCAGCTTCTTCCCCTCGAACCAACCTGTGGCACTTCTCTGGCACATCGCTGCCATTACTCCTTCTCCACTACCACCGTCTGTTCCTCCTCCTCCTCCTCTTCATCCTCCCCTTCCTCTTCCTTCTCCTCCTCTCCTTTCTCATCTTCCTCCTCCTCCTCCCCCTTTTGCCTCCTCCTCCTTCTAGAAAGGATACCAATCTCTTTGGATCGGGCCCATTGTAGCACCCTAATTTTACATTGATGAGCTCTGTAAAGATATAAGGTCACATTCTGGAAGGCTAGTGGTTAGACTTCCCACGTGTCTCTTGTAAAAAGGACACAACTGGACTGGAACAGCAGGACATGACATTCTCAAACTTGTGCCAGGAGCTATGTAGTGAAAAGGGCAGAGCAGGCTCTTCAGAGCACTGGCTTGCTCCAGACCCCCACTTATTCTTTCATGCACATGCTCAGCATCCCATGCACATACATGCACATGCTCAGCATCACATGCACACACATGCTCAGCATCATATGCACATGCACACACATGCTCAGCATCCTATGCACATACATGCACATGCTCAGCATCACATGTATACACATGCTCAGCATCCCCTGCACATGCACACACATGCTCAGCATCCCCTGCACATGCACACACATGCTCAGCATCCCATGCACATACATGCACATGCTCAGCATCACATGCATACACATGCTCAGCATCACATGCACATGCACACACATGCTCAGCATCACATGCACACACATGCTCAGCATCCCATGTACATGCACACACATGCTCAGCATCCCCTGCACATGCACACACATGCTCAGCATCCCATGCACATACATGCACATGCTCAGCATCACATGCACACACATGCTCAGCATCACATGCACACACATGCTCAGCATCCCCTGCACATGCACACACATGCTCAGCATCACATGCATATACATACACATGCTTAGCATCCCATGGACGTATATGCACATATACATGTTCAGTATCCCATGCACATGCTCAGTATCCCATGTATATATATGCACATGCTCAGCACTCCATGCACATACATGTACATGCTCAGCATCCCATGTACATACATGCACATGCTCAGCATTCCATGTGCATACATGCACATGCTCACCATCCCATGTACATACATGCACATGCTCAGCATTCCATGCACACACATGCACATGCTCAGCATTCCATGCACATACATGCACATGCTCAGCATCCCATGCACATACATGCACATGCTCACCATCCCATGTACATACATGCACATGCTCAGCATTCCATGCACACACATGCACATGCTCAGCATCCCATGCACATACATGCACATGCTCAGCATCCCATGCACATACATGTACATGCTCAGCATCCCATGCACACACATGCACATGCTCAGCATCCCATGCACATACATGCACATGCTCAGCATCCCACCTAGTGCACATTGGTATGTTCCCACCACCACCACCACCACCACCACCACCCCCACCACCCCCACACATTTTATAACCTCAGTTCTCAGGATCTGTGGAGTTAAAGATTCAAGCACAGAAGTTTCAGTCAGTCATGGACCCAAGATTGTGGCCTCAGGCAAGCTCCTTTTAAGTGAACTAAAGGATGTAGAAATATGGTAGCCTTGATTTTCCAGCCATAACATCGAGGAGACTGCCTTTGTTTGCTTGTTTGTTTGTTTGTTTGTTTTCCTTTGAAAATCTTATCAACCCATCAACAGCTCTGTGATGAAAGTGCCAAGCTTGGGCTTTAATCAGTGTTTTAAGCTGGTCAGAACAGCCGACAGTCGAGGACTCATCTCATAGGCCCAGCTTATTTCTTTGGGCACATATTTTGCTCATTTAAAAATTTCCTTTCAGAAATTGCACTGTGCCTTTCATCCCTGTGAGAAGGGTTGCACACGTGTACACACCAGGTTTTCAGAATACAGCTCCATCCAGACTTTGGACCTCTTATTCTATGATGTTCATAGGAAACAATGCCATAGTTATGACATCCTAGTTTTTAAACTCTTCAAGTCAAAACGGGGTGAGTAAACTTCTCTTTCTTGTGTAGCCATCTCAGTGACTTAGAAAACCTGCTAAGGAGAAATGAGATGATTTAATTTAAAAAGTAATTTAAAGTCACATAACAGAAAGAAAGAAAGAAAGAAAGAAAGAAAGAAAGAAAGAAAGAAAGAAAGAAAGAGAAAGAGAAAGAGAAAGAGAGAAAGAAAGAGAGAGAAAGAAAGAAAGAAAGAAAGGGAGAAGGAAGGGAGGGAGGGAGGAAGAGAGGAAGGAACACATCCCCAGTCATATAGAAAACGTGGAAGGTAGTAGCAAGAAATCCCCGACTTCGGTGTGTCTGTTTGTTCTGAAAGGCTAAGGGCAGGCAGGCAGGAGAAAGTTACCCCAACCCTCAGGGTGGTGTCCAACAGGGACCTAGGGCAGGGGAAAGAAAGGCTGAAAGAGACAAGAGACATGAGGAATAAGAGCAAGACAGTTGTCTGATCAAGCTCCAAAAATCTTTACTTCAGGGGTGGCAGTATAAGCACAAGCAGGAGAAAGCTTCGAGGGTGAGGGGAAGAGCCCGGGGCAAG
>NW_022196905.1:157337882-157338683 GCF_008632895.1 Mastomys coucha | reverse complement strand
CCGGGGCAAGGGGTGAGGGGAAGAGCCCGGGGCAAGGGAGGCCAGGCAGTGATGTCCACAGGCATCGTCAGGACTCCAAACCTTTCATCTCTTAGCATCCAGCTTTCCACTCTTGTTCAGGTCAGGTTATAACTTGCCACTGTTCTCAGTCCCCTTTTGGTTCTGGGAAATTGGCTGGATGGTGGGCCTGTATTCTGACCTCAGGGCAGGCAGGCAGGCAGCACACGGTTCTTCCAGACCTTTCCAGTAGAAACAGGAAGGCTCTCATCTGAAGGTCATTGTTTTAAGATACAGGCATCTGGGCCAGGACAGAGGGCTCTCTGTGGCTAACCAAGTGAAAACACAAACTATCTCCAGGCCAAAGAAAGGGGAGAAGGATGCTGACTGGCATCTGCCATCTCTCCCCCTTAGGGTGGCTCAGAACCAGACGCTTCACCCACAAGCACGGGGAAACCTTACCTTAGCGAGCCAGGGCCTCCTCATGCTTGTGATGTAGCTCCACTGGGTACCACCTGGGTCCCTGCCTGACCGTGGGGCCAACACGTGAGAACAAGCATCCACGTGTCCACAGAGGGTGCACACAGAGAGCAGGAAAGCAGGTTCTTCATCATAATGTTATCATTTAGGAGACGAAAGGTACCAAGAGCCTCACGGAGAAGCCGAGCGAAGGCAGGAGTTTCCTCAGGGGGTGAGTTAGGGTGCAGCCCTATTTACCGATAGCATATGCTTCCCAGCGGTCTCTGACTAACAACATGACAGTCACCTGGGAGCCTGCTGGCCTCCAGTGTCACTGCAAGTTGC
>NW_022196905.1:157321645-157337872 GCF_008632895.1 Mastomys coucha | reverse complement strand
TGCTTTTGCTTTTGCTTCCTCGTGGCTTACAACTTCCTTTCTGACCGTCATGGAAAGGGCAGAATACAGAATAGTCACATCTGATATAAGGAAGTGGGAATGAGAACTACCTACTTCCTCTAAGGCCGTGGGATCTCTGCATGTCCAGGCCCTGCATTCAGCACCTTGCAGAGGACAGAGCTGGATCCGATGGGAGCCTGGCCCTCTGGTTCTCCTCCCAGTGTCTCATCTATTGTTGTCCCTTTGCTATGATGTCAGAGGTTGTATAAAGGAGTTTAATAAGAAGTTATCTGTAAAGCCAGAAGGTGGTGGCACATGCCTTTAGTCCCAGCACCTAGGAGACAGAGGCAGGCAGATCTCTGAGTTCGAGGCCAGCCTGGTCTACAGATCAAGTCCCAGGATGTCCAGGGCTACAGACAGAGAAATCCTGTCTCAACCACCCACCCAGACCCACACACACAAGTGACATAAGACTCCTGGTTCAGACAATGTCATTAAAAAGGATGCCATCTGTACAGAGGCCAAGCCTCATACGAGACATGGGCACATGGGCAGAGCCATGCCTCTAATGAGGGTACAGTTGCCAAGCATGATCTGTGTCAGGTCCATGCACTATCAATCTACTTCTGATGCCCCCACTTTACAGTTGAGAAATACGAGACCCAGGAGGCTAAGGTTCCACAGGAATTAGCGAGTAAATGCTGAACGGGGCCATTGTACACGATTCCTGAGAACCATGTCACAGATATCCAATAACTCTCCTGCAGCAGCTGCGGGTACTGTGGCATTTGGAGCTGTGGATGCTGTGGCGTTTGGAGCTGCAGGTGCTGTGGCGTGTGTAGCTTTGGATGCTGTGGCATTTGGAGCTGTGAGATGCTGTGGCGTTTGGAGCTGTGAGATGCTGTGGCGTTTGGAGCTGTGGGTGCTGTGGCGTGTGCAGCTGTGGATGCTGTGGCGTTTGGAGCTGTGGATGCTGTGGCGTTTGGAGCTGCTGGTGCTGTGGTGTGTGCAGCTGTGGGTGCTGTGGCGTTTGGAATTGTGGATGCTGTGGTGTTTGGAGCTGTGGGTGCTGTGGTGTGTGCAGCTGTGAGATGCTGTGGTGTTTGGAGCTGTGAGATGCTGTGGCGTGTGCAGCTGCGGATGCTGTGGCGTTTGGAGCTGTGAGGTGCTGTGGCGTTTGGAGCTGTGAGATGCTGTGGTGTTTGGAGCTGTGGATGGTGTAGCGTGTGCAGCTGTGGATGGTGTGGCGTTTGCAGCTGCGGGTGCTGTGGCGTTTGTGGGAAACAGCCTTCATCTAGGGAGCAACTTTGCCTTCAGCCCTTTTCCTCCTTGCATGGAATTTTCTAGAGAAAGTGTTTGTTTTGTTGTGGACTCTTGCCAAGCTTCTATACCACCATACCTGACCCTCTGTCACTTACAACATAGAAGTGTGGCCCTCCCATAGAGGCAGAAGTTGTATCAGGCCCATGCCACATGCTAAGCTGCTCCCATCTCCAGAGCACACTGGTCTGAATCTAGAAATATTCTCAGCCTCAATCTCAGCAAGAAAGACTGCCTCTCCATCGTCCCAGAACAAGAGACTCAAACTACTGCTGTAGGATTCAGTTGACAAATACGAAAAACAGCGGGAAAATCAGTTCTGCCTGCACAGCTGGACAAGAGCGCAGACTTAGCGGTAGGGTGACCCCAGGATGTGAGACTGATCCAGGTTGTGAAACCTATGTGTGTCACCACACTGTCTCCAGTCCTCTGCATAAGGACACATGTGTGAAGCTCCAGCAGGGAATCAATCACACTGCCCGCAGCTCTGCAGTCCTTCAAGGACCTAACGGGGATATCTTAGCCCACCGCAGCCAGTCTCAAAATGTCTCAGACCCAAATCCACACAAAGCCCAAGAACGGCCATGAATGGCTTCTCTCGCCCCCTTTGCCCATGGTAGGAAGCACCATGAATGGCTTCTCTCATCCCCTTCGCCCACAATAGGAAGTACCATGAAGCTAGCGGGGCTGGCAAAGCTAGTGTCCTCGAGGTGCTGTTGGCACACGCTGGCTCAACCTGAGGGTGCTTAGACACAAACTAAACACCGCAAGCGTCTGTGTGGTACATCTTCTTTGAACGACCACCAAGCCGAGTGAGCCAGTGTAAATGGAACCTCAACTCCCACACTTGGAGAATTGAGAGAGAAGGAAGCCATGGAGCACATTTGCTACTAGGCAGAACACACACTGTGTTACCTTCTGAGACACAAATAGATAGAACATTTTTTTAAATGGTATTTCTTACCACAAGCCATTAAGGAAAAAAAAATGTGTTCTTAGCCCAAGGTAAAAGGTAGACTTTGTTACAGGAAATACATCAGCCCGACACCTATTTCTCAACAGGCTAACAGAAAGGCCAAGGAGTCCTGAAACCTTTAGAAATGGGATTAACATCTGGCACTGTTTGAAGCAGGTCCAAATATATTTGCTGTTGTGAGAGCAAGTTCCTGCCTAGAGCTGAGCCCTACTTCTTTCATAATTTATATACCTGTATTCAGACATGACTTGCTTACCTAAAACCCACTCAAAGTGTCAAGTTCACGGACATTTCGCATATTTCCAGTCTGGTCCAAGTATTGCCACAGTGAATGACTGGCCTTTTCAGTCCCGTGCAGCTTAGACATCCCCAGCTACCTAAACCCCATCGCCTCAGCTCTCTCCACCATCACCTACTTTCTCTCTCTTTAGATGTATCTTCTCTGAGCACCGCATGTAACTAGGATCAGATATGCATGTGACTTGGTGAGAGGGTCTTTGTGGGTGTCAGGCAGAGAAGAGAACCTGCAAGAGCTGAGAATGGAAACCCAGTTAAAATTGGCTTCATTAACCTAGGCCAAGACTTCAGAGAGTCTGGTAGCAGGCAGTTTCTTCCCAGTATGTTTAAGCCCAGTATTATTTGGGAAAACAAAAACAAAACAACAAACAAAAATGTACACTCATTCAGGGTGCTTGTCATTTCTTTCAAGAAGATGGGTTCTAGAGATCGGCCAAGGGACTAAGGGTCTAGCCTGGTCTCAGTCATACAGATAGTCATCTGAGCTATTAGCCACCTCTGGTCCTGGTTGTGGAACCTGGGGAGCCCCTGGCTTAAGGGTCACTTAGATAGCTAGCCAACTCCAGTCCTGGTTGTAGGCGATTGATATGGCCTGGCCTAACAGAAAGGCAGATCCCAGGACTATTAATCACCTCCAATTCTCAGCTTCCTGGAGGGAAGAATAGGTTTTCCATCTGCCCCACTGGGAAGACAATCCTGCGTGCTTAACATTTCCGGTTTTTCTGGAGACCTGGAGGCACGAGGACCTCCATGCTACGTCCTCAGTAACTTCTCACGTCTAGTTCCTGTCATTCACAAGGTTTCTTCACGTTGTAAGTAAACCAGTGCTCTCTTATAACTAGACACTATCTTGCTGTACAAACCTAATGTGTTTTGGTTGCCCTTCTTTGGGTTACTTCTTTGTAATTTGGTAACCACATACCTATGAACGTTTATGTCTGTGCCTCTGAGTGGTTTGCCATTATGCTTCTAGAATCTCTACCAAGCAGTGTCCGAGCACACAGCAGATCTGCTTACTTCCTGAATGCAGCTAGATTGTTTTCCAAACCCTCTCATCAGTAACACTCACCACTCTCCTCAGAAGTTCAGTTTCTCCACCTCCTTGTCAACACTTAATATCCTCTCTTTTGTACTGCAGCCGCTTGCTCCTTAAAGTGGAATTAACTGTAGTTTTGACACACATGTCTTTACAGTCCAAATCATGTATTCACATACACAGCGGTTCACGCATGTGTATTAATTAGCTCAGAGGAGAGGAATAATCACTCCAGCATTTTGTTTTATCACCTGCAGAGCATCTCATGGTTGCACACCTGAGGTTAAGTTGCACCCTAGAACCACTGGTTTTCAGCCTGAGGCACACCACCCCTCTCCCTACATGAATGGACAAAAGCAAATTCTCCGCTCTCCTTTGTCATTATTGAGAGGATGGCTGTGCTAGGTGAGATTCCTGGTGGGCGTTTGGGCTTCCCGTCCCTCTGCCTGTGGATCTCTGTCACAATTATGCCCAGAGTTTCCTTCTCTGATTTTCTGCATTCTAAGTGTATCTTCTCACTTTCATTATGTTTGGATTTATTGAGTTTCTTGTATCCTGGATTAATGCTTTTTATTACACTTGGGAAACTCCAGCCATTAAAATTTAAAAAAAAAAAAAAATCTCAGGGGCTGGCAAGATGTCTCAGCAGGTAAGAGCACTGACTGCTCTTCCAAAGGTCCTGAGTTCAAATCCCAGCAACCAGATGGTGGCTCACAACCATCTGTAATGAGATCCGACTCCCTCTTCTGGTGTGTCTGAAGACAGCTACAGTGTACTTATGTATAATAATAAATAAATCTTTTTTAAAAACTCTCGTCTTCCCCTTTCATCTCTCTTGGGGTCACCCCGTGACACCGAGATTGCTGTTGTCTCGACAGTGTCTCACATTTCTTTGGCTATGTGCCATTCCCCGTACTTGAGCTTACAAAATCTCTTCTGTTCTACTGTCAAATTTTTCTATCTTCTTCCAGTCCAATGCTGCTGTGAGCTGACCCCACGATGATCCAGCCTAGTCCCTGTGATGCTCAACTCCAAGATTCCCCTGTGGTTTTTAATAGTTCCTTTCTCCTGCTGCTGTGTCTATTTGACAAGATGCTGTCACTGGCCATCTTTAGTACCTTAGACACAGCCCGTTTGTTCCACGGACCATGGTCTTCCACTGCCCCAGCTCATCACTACCCACCCAATGTTGGCAGCTCTGCCTTTGTCTGCTCCCAGGCTGATTTCCTTATGGTTCTGTGTTTAGAGAACTAAACTCATTGGCTCTGCCATGGTCGTCTTCCAACAGCGCCTTCCTGAGAACCAGACACAGGAGCTTTGAGGTTGCTTTAGGGAGCAGCATCCATGACAGAAGCAAGCTCGGTTTTACTTCTGGCTGCTTAGTGTGAGGAGGCAGTGTTGGCTGCCCTTGGCTGTTGCTGGGGACCAAACGACACTTGGCTGAACCTGCCCCAGCTGGCCCTGCATTGCTGAGACAAACATCCTGCTCTCCCATCACAAGATCTGGCTTGGCCCTGAGATAAGAAACATTCAGTGTACCATAACTTCTGAGAAGTTCCCCCCACCCACGACTTACCCCCCTCCCGGGGTCTTAGCCCCAGAAGATCTTGTAAACTTCCTTCTCCCTCCTTCCTCTCCCCCTCCCCTCCAAGATTTTTGCTTTAAATATGCTCTGCTCAACCAAGTAAACGACTCTTGACAAGCAATGCTTCCTTGAGTCCTGTCTTCTCTCTCGTCCGTTCTTATTCCAGGTTGTGGTCCTCCTCTCTCCCCCGAATAACTTGGCCTGCAGGTCAGGTCAGGCTGTGATACTCCAGGTCCTCTGAGCCACCACCTCAAGAAGAGGCTTTATCAGTACCCGCTGCAACAGGCCCAGAGGAGCCTAGCAAAGGGACATTTACAAGAAAACCAAGCAGACCAGGAATCCAAGAACAACACGTAGAGGAGGCGCCATGTCAGACAGAACACAGAGATGGCGCCCAGGGAACGCCTTGGCTCAGGAAGCTCCCAGACGGTCTGAGTACTTCCTGTTTCTACAGATTCCCCTTTATGACACACTCAAAGTGGTCCAGCCTAGTGTGGCCCTGTGACAGTACAGTTACAGTCCCACAGAACAGGAGAGGCGAAAATCAGTACACCGTGCAGAAACGGCTGTAAGCCGCACAAAGCCCGGGTCACTTCTGAGTCTCACGTTTCTAATCTGTAAACCTGAAGGACTGGCATGAGGAATTGCTGGGCTCTGAGCAGAGATGATTGACTCTGTCTCTAATCTTCTCCCTCTGAGTATCTGCACACTTGCATGCCCTCATGCTCTCTGCCCTCCCATCCATGGCCTCCTTTCTTCCTGTCCACTTGAACTCTGTCCTTGAACCCTCTCTCAAGCCCCAGATTGTTCCCCTGCCCAAATTCCCAGGAATGTTTTGACTGTACCGGTCTTCATTATTTGCCCAACCCCAGATCCAACAGCCTTGGCTGTAAGAGAACTGTTACCCAAGGATTAGTTCTGTATACAGTGAGCTCTTTCTCTTCCGCTCCAAGTCCATCCTGCCAAACAACTACAAAAATTAATCATTAGAAAGGTCCGTGCCAAACATTTGGATCTGGGCAGTGGCGGTGCAGCGCCTTTTATCCCAGCACTTTGGAGGGAGAGGCAGGTGGATTTCTGAGACCAGCCTGGTCTACAGAGTGAGTTCCAGGACAGCCAGGGCTATACAGAGAAACCCTGTCTCGAAAAACAAACAAACAAACAAACCCAGACACTTGGATACATTGAAACAATGGGAATCCTGATGGCTACACTCTTAAGGTTGCTGCAATTTCTTAATCTTTACCTTAAGTTTAATATTCAATACAATCTAAGTAAGTTGCCCATGCAGAAAAATTACCAGAAAAGCAGTGGAATTTATCATATTTTATTCTTTTACACATTTCTGGGCATGGAATGAAACTAAGCATTGAAAGGCATTAGTACAGAATAAGTACAAGTCTTCCCCAGCAATCTCTAACAACATCAGGGGTGGAGAGATGACTCAATGGTAAAGAGCACTGGCTGCTCCTCCAGAGGGCTCAAGTTCACTTCTCTGCACCCACATCAGGCAGCTTCCATCATCCAGGGAATCCAAGGCCTCTGGCCTCCTCAGACACCTGGACTCAAGTGCACATACCCACATCAGACATGCACACCTATGAAGACAATAGAATAAATTAGGATATTTTAAAATAAAATAACAGTCAGGTCCTCTAAACTATCAAAATTAATGAAGATAATATGCTTATTTTCTCTATTGCATAGGGCTGCAGCATGTTCCTCAAATTCTTTGGGACTCTGTAACAGGGTGTTTGGAAATATGGAACGAGATGTTCTAGCCAAAACGGAAGTGTAATTCTTTCTGCTATTAAACGCAGGTGCTAGTTAGTGCCTTCTCTGCCATCCCACACAGTTCTCACCAAGCCATAGGATAAGCGTGCTCTCCGTGACCAAGTCCAGAACACTGGCACACCCTTTCCAGATCAGGCATTTAGAACTGGCATCCATACAGATATCTGATCCTCACTGCATGGCTGGTCGGGGGTGAGGCTAGTGGGGAAAAAACGTCAGGAGCCTCCTCCTCCTCCAGTCTGCATCTACCTGAAGATGGGAGAGCACTGAGTCGAAGTCAGTGCGAGAGGTGCCTGGTGTGGGAGGCCTTCGGACACAGGAGAGCAATGACGGACAGAGGGGAGCCCTGCCGACACAGAGGAGCAATGACGGACACAGGGGAGCCCTGCGGACACAGAGGAGCAATGAGACATAGGGGAGCCCTGAGGACACAGAGGAGCAATGACGGACAGAGGGGAGCCCTGCCGACACAGAGGAGCAATGACAGACACAGGGGAGCCCTGCGGACACAGGGGAGCAATGACAGACACCGGCGCACCGTATGATTTGCGTGGTGCTGAGTTCAACTGCGCTGGTCCAAGCTCAGGGTCAGCGTCCTCCAGCTGTGCTGTGTAATGAGCAACATTTAAGCAATCACCCTGGAACTTGAGAGTCAGATGCAGTTACCCTGTGAGGCAAAGCAGAGCTAAGGTTTCAGTCACTGCTGGAATCATGGCTGTTATCCACTCTGGGAACAGCTTCAGTACTTTTTTATCTTGTTTTTTCTTTGTTTGTTTTTTGTTTTTTATTTTTATTTTTATTTTTGTTTCGAGACAGGGTATCTCTGTATAGCCCTGGCTGTCCAGGAACTCACTCTGTAGACCAGGCTGGCCTCAAACTCAGAAATCTACCTGCCTCTGCCTCCCGAGTGCTGGGACTAAAGGCGTGTGCCACCACCGCCCGGCCAGCTTCAGTACTTTAAGGAATCCCAGACAGCCAAGCTGACTGTGGTCTGGCTCTTATCTATGATGATAAAGGGTCCTCACTGTAGATCAACCGACCTCAGGTCAACCATTTCAAACTCAGAGCTAAGCCTGAGCCAAAACGAGCAGATGACACCCATTCTGACATAGGCACTGATTAATATTTTGTGAGACAGGATGACGATTCAGGCTTTTCATCCACACCGAACTGATCCTTGGAAGGGACACAAAACTAGCAGTTTCAACACTGTTCTACAGATAACCTGACAAGCCTAATAAAATGGCAGGTGCATGGCTCCGAGCCTGTGCTGACAGGTGCAAAAGCAGACCACAGCAAGGCTAGAGCGTAAGACCCCCAACCCTCGAAGTGGTACTCACTTCGAGATGCACTCCTCGCACCTCCCCTCACTCCCTCCCCACAGGAGACACCAAGACGTAGATCAATGCAAAAGCAAGACGTTTATTTTCAGGTGTTTCTGGGTCAACCTTCAATTAGTCCCTCGAGGCAGGTGACTAGAAGGCGACCCTGAATGGCTGTTACAAGCAGTTTTTATACTTTTTAGGGGCACAGGTTACACCAGCAAGGTTACAGTTCAAACATATTGGCTAAGCATATTGACCTCTAAATCTACTGGCTATCAAGCATAACATGCATTTGAACTCTACCAGGATTTTCTAGAGGGTCCAGTGACTATCAGTCAATACATTCTGAGAATTTTTTATTCAAGAATGTTCCTGTGGGTGGACAATGGAACTTGGCCAAGCCTTGACTCCAGGCGTGAGGGAGAAGATATAAGGAGGGTGTGGGACTGGAAAACCCCTTAGGGTCCCTCAGGATGAAGTAAGTCAAAGTGCCACTGTTGACCCAGCTTTGCAACCGAGAAATCAAACGGCTGCTACCATGGATCTGTGCCCCTGGTGTTGACTCATTTTTTGGTTGTTTTTTTTGTTTGTTTGTTTTGTTTTGTTTGTTTGTTTGGTTGGTTGGTTGGTTGGGTTTTGGTTTTGGTGTTTTGTTTTATTTTGTTTTGTTTTTCGAGACAGGGTTCCTCTGTATAGCCCTCGCTGTCCTGGAACTTGCTCTGTAGACCTTGAACTCAGAAATCCACCTGCCTCTGCCTCCCAAGTGCTGGGATTAAAGGCGTGCGCCACCACTGCCCGGCTGGTGTTGACTTGGTGACCATGAGCTTGGCATGGTTTCATTTTCTGAAAGGATCGATCCCATGCTCCTAGGAGTTTCCAGAGGGTTGCTCAACAGGCCCCATCACCAAGGAGGGTTGCAAGCGGCATTCAGGGGCCCTAGTATGCTGGCAGGACTGGAGGCAGATGACACATGCATTAGATTGTCTGTTCTGTGGGTTCTCCCGGGTACACAGCCTGTCATTTCCAGTTGACTCAGATGCCAAACAAACCACTCTTCAGAGATTGACTGAATCGAGTTGGAAGATCATGGCCATTGTCAATTGCCTGTAGCATGCCAGCTCTTCTGAAAACCCTGGATTTTGAGAGACTGTTCCAAGTGTTCACTTTGCTCACTCAAGAGATTCACACCCCACATCTACTGCCCTCCTCTGTCCATTATCTACCCGTGACTGTGTCCAGCTAACACTAAGAACATCCAGGACCCATGGACTGGCTGAAATCCTGAGCCCAGGAAAAGACTCCAAGGCTCAAGCCTCCAACATCAGAGGAAGCTCCCATGAGACAACAGCCTCTGCTCCTGGTCTCCTTAGAGTCAGAGTGACAGCACAAGGGAACATGGGAAGGATGGAATATGAATCCCAGTAGCAGACCCTCAGTGTACTGTGTTCATCGGTGGTATGAAATAAATCCTCGATTGAGTCTGTTGTTCCCAGCCAAGGGACACTAAGTGGGTGGACTTGGTCTGGGGAAAAATAAAATAGAAGTGTCCTCACAATAAACACTGTTGCAGCGTCTGACCTGGTCGGCTCTTGCCAAGAGCGGGTGTGGTGGCGGCACACTCCAGGTTCTCAGTGGCTGAGTGGAGGAACCGTGAGCTTGCAACTCAAGATACAGCAAGTCCAAGGCCAAGGAGGCTGTGTTAGGTTGCCACCCCTTATCTAGAAAGCAAGCAAGAGCAATCGAGCGAGCGAGCAAGTGATCGAGAGAGTTAGAGAGAGAAAGAGAGAGTCAAAAAGCCAATTCAATATAGCTTTTCAACTTGATTCAACTTTGTAGCCCCCTATAGATAAGGAAACTAAGACGTAAGACAGGCACGGGGACATTAAGGTGTGGAAGACTTAAAGGCTCTTTTGAGCAGATGTTCTATAGATTCTTGTCTTCATCAGTTCTGACTATAATTTTATGACATACATACCTTTGCATACTTCCCCCTTTTAAATGCATTTACTAGGCTGTGTCTCAGGGATACTAATATCCTACTTTTAAACCATTTATTTCTGTTCACATGTATGAAACTCAGCTTCTTTGTGCATTTTATAACTGAATTTTCCCACATAAGAAGACTAACATTTAGCGCCCACCTTATTTTATTACTATGCCTAATGAAAAATGCTCTATCATTTTGGGGGTATTTTGAACTTCCAACACAGGTTCCTTCTTCATTCTCTAAGTAACACATTAATTATGCATCAGTTAACACATTAAGTGGCTTTGGATTTCCTCCCTTGTCACCTTACTTTGAATAAAAATGGGAAAAGAAATAAAAATAAATCACTTAACTGAGATAGCTGAGTACTAGGGACACACAACAATCATCAAATATTTCATTCACCTGTGAAAGCCGGGTCAAGGAACTGGGGACACCTGGGGCGATGCCGAGTGTCTCGCCTCACAGGTGGTTCACATCCAAGTACCTAGTACCTTTTACCAAGTACCTAGTACCTTTTACCAGAGGTACTTACCCTGCTGTCCTGAAAGCAAGTATCGAAACCTCTCGTGTGTGTGTGTGTGTGTGTGTGTGTGTGTGTGTGCGCGCGCGCGCGCGCGCGCGCGTGAGCGTGCCTGCATGTTTATCCTGAATGTCATGAATATAACACTTATACCTCTTGTGGATTGAGGAGGCTAAACCTGGCTCATCCTCCCATCCCAGCCCTGCCTCCTCTCCTGACTGAAACAAACTAAGCTGGAAGGGGGGGGAGTAGTGCAGGAGGGGGACACATTTCTAAGAAGGAATGAGTTTCCACTTTAAGAAAAATGGTTCATTTTGTATATCTCTTGGTATTTGCCATTTAAACACACTGAGTTTTATTCACACACTGTAGTGTCTTCATGACCCTCAGCGAAAACCTAATTCCACTGCACTGAGAAGCCTGGAGGCCTGTGGCCTGGCAGGGCCCTTCCACAGCACCCACCAACACAAGAGCACCGCCCTGGTTTGATGCTTAGCCTTTGGGCATTCTGTAGCCTCACTGACCTCATCCGAGGAGCCCTCTCTTCCCTCTGAGGTCACTTTCTGTCTCCCCGTTTGCACAGACAGACAGGACTTGCGTGGACTTAATGAGCTGAGCTGTGTGGCTACAGGGCAGCAGGAGATGCTTGGAAGTGAGCTCCGCTCCTTCATCTGTGTGAGCTCAGCAGCAGCCTTTGGGTCTGCTCCTTCATCTGTGTGAGCTCAGCAGCAGCCTTTGGGTCTGCTCCTCATTCCTCAGCCTCTATCTCCCTCCGAGCATTGTGAATCGTCTGTACGTGAATTCTCTCACCCGTCTCCCCTCCTTCCTTCTGTCCTCCTACAGCAGGGCCACCTTCCACTTACAGAGCTGCTTTCTCTCCATCTCACTCTTCTCCATGTCTCATTGGACTGCACATCTGTGCCTGCATGAACCTCGAAAACAAGTGGCCCCTGAGGCTCTGCCTCCAGACCTCGTGTTCCCAGTCCTGTTCATGGGTCTTCCTCATGGTGTCCCCCAACAGCATGTCTTTCCTTTCACAGCCACTTTCTGAATCAGTCACCTCAATTCTGCTACATGCTGGCACCTCATGTCTTTCTCTCCTACATTCTGCCCTATCAAAGAGATACCACACTTTTACAGCCACATCGCTGAAACGCACTTAGAATTAATCTTGGCTGCCTCCCAGGCAACTTGGGTCTGTTCTGACCCCAGCTTCAAGGACATCAGCCTTGATTTCTTTCAAACCCAGAGTTGTCCCGGCTGCCAACGTCTGTTATCTTGCCCATCCCTACAGACACTGGCACTCCTCAGGGCTATCTATGCACTTGTTCCTTGAAAAAGAGAGACAGCTCGAATTTGTTAGAGAAGGACAAATATGTCCTAAGTACTCAGGACAGGGAATTGAGAACTGTTCTCTCTATGATAGGGAAACATACTGCCCTGATGTTAGTACCATGCAGCTGGGAAACTCCAGCCCCTGGAGGTGGTAGTGAGCATGCTCAGTGCAATGACGGATGAGCTGTCCACACCCTGGTCTCCATATTCCATACCTGAAATCTCTCAATCAAGTTCTTTCAACAGGAAGACTGAAGAGTGCCATTCATTGGCCACTTCATCATGGAATATCCCCTCGACTTAAAATCCATGTCCTCTCAGACAACCCAATTGTTCTCCCCAAGCTGTGCCACGAACCTATCAAATCTGTTCATTTAGAAATCCTGGTCATAGCTGGGCAGTGGTGGTGCATGCCTTTAACCCCAGCACTTGGGAGGCAGAGACAGGTGGATTTCTGAGTTTGAGGCCAGCCTGGTCTTCTACAGAGTGAGTTCCAAGACAGCCAGGGCTACTCTGAGAAACCCCATCTCAAAAAAAAAAAAAAAAAAAAAAAAAAAAAAAAAAAAAAAAAAAAAAAAAAAAAAAAAAAAGAAAGAAAGAAAGAAAGAAGGAAAAAGAAAGAAAGAAACCCTGGTCATGTTGAATAATTCATCTAGATTTGCACCCATGAATCTCTTTTCCCTGGGCAAAGTAGAAGACTCACTACATCTTCTTTCACATCTTAGAGCTCTCTTACGGCCCAGCATGTCTACTCATAGGGAAATGCAAGCCGAAAGTCTATGTGTGCAAACCAGCCTGCACACTAAGGAAGCCAGGCAGCAGTATGGAAGAGTCATTGCATGGAGGGCGGAGCCACAGAAATATCTGAACTGGAGAAATAGCACACACTGTCAGGGGAGTTTCACCAGGCTTGAATCGGCAAGGGCTTACAGCACCCAAGCTATGTGAAGGCGTGGAAACCCTTGTGTCTTTTACTGAACTCTCAGGGATGGGGAACAGAATGGGACTGTCAGAGCCAAGAAGGAGAAGTGAGGAGTTTGTGCTAGGGATTGTGAAGAAATCCTGGCAATGATGGTGAATGAGAAGCGACAGTGACAATTGCAAAGCCACTCAATTGTTTGGAACGCCACAAACTCTCACATCAACAGCTTAGGCAGTCCGAGGACACATAGGAAACACACACTCACAAACTCAGTTCCTTCCACGGCTCTCACAACAGCCTTTTGACAGCCATGTGCCTTTCCCTACACATCAAGCGGGTAGTCAGTTCTTGGCAAAGTCCAGCAAGGCAGCCTCCAATATCATTCGATTTGATTCTTCCGGGAGGCAACAGCAGAGACCACAGAGCAGGGCTGAGGCCTCCATTGCAAATTCTGGCCTCCAGAACTTACCACCTATCAGTTAGGGATTCTGCACCCTGCTCTTTGGGTCTGATTAATCTGCCAGACCTGCTCACAGAACTCAAGAAACAGGTTTCCTAGTTTATTATGAAGGGTACTTTAAAGGAGAAAAATTAAACACTTAGCTGAGAATCAAGCAGGCCTCCATCTGAACACAAGTGCCTCCATCCCCCAGGGTTTGATGGCCCCATTGTTGCATGAGTAAGCTCTTACTCAACTCGGGGAGCCTCCATATGCTCCTGATCCAGATCTTTATAGATACTCCATTGAGGTCACCACATGGATAGATATGTAGAAAGGTTATTGTACAAAAGAGTTTGACTTCAGTCCAACTGAGTGGAAAGTCCTGTGTGTTCAGACTCTTGACTCTGTGCAGCTTGTCTCCCTAAGAGTGAGGTGAGAGCCTATGGAATGGGGTCCTGGGATATTCTATCATTCCAAGTAGGTCAGAAAACATCTTTGTGGCTGGTCCCAAGCCAGAGGCAGGATAAACCAGAGCATGTCACTGTGCCCTGCTCTCAGAAGAGACCAGACTCAGTGAAAAGATGTGAAGGGAGGACTTTGCTTTCTGGGGCTTCGACACTCCGAGCATGGTCACAAAACACTTTTGCCCGGATGCCTTAGGCCCTCCAGAGCGGCTCCAGCTTTAACAACAGATGCACTGATTGTTTTAGTCACTTAGCAAATAACCATAGCCATGGGGACAAAACCCAAGATATATACATATATGTTATTATATATTATGTGTGCATATGTTGTATGTGTGTTTACATGTATAAACATATGAATACTATAACTGGCTGATCTTATATTATCTGTGTTGTTTGTGGCCTGATTGGTTGTATCTATTCCCCAAGATTCATACTTTGGCCCTTTACCCTCAAGTAAGGTCAAGGAGGAGGGTTCTTTGGGGGTGATGTGGGAAATAGAGGGTATACCCTCATGATTAGCTTACTGTCTTTATAAAGGAGACCTAATGAGTCTTCTGGTCCCATCCCCCATGTGGGAGAACACAAATAAAATGTTGTCTATGGAGCAAGAATTAGGTCACAAGGAATGGACCTAATTCACAGGGGTCACTTAAGACCATCAGAAAACAGACATTACTTACATTGTGATTCATAACAGTAGCAAAATTATAGTCATGACATAGCAGTGAAAATAATGTTATGATCGGGGTTACCACCACACGAGGATCTGTGTTACAGAGTCACAGAGTTAGGAAGGTTCAGGACCACGCTGTCCTATAGCTTACAAGTCGATAGTATTTTGTTACAGCATCCCTGATGGACAAAGGAATGGATTACAACCCAGTAAAAATGATTAAAATGGAGGCAGGTGGAGTTAGGACACAATAAAGCTCCGGACCAAAGGCTGGAAACTCTGTGTTCACTGCAGATGGGAGCTCAGCTGCCCCTGATGGATAAGCATGGATGGTCCCAAGATCTGATCCAGAACCTTAAACTCCTGAGCATGTCCTGTCCCTTTGTCAACAGCAGTGACCTTCCTGTGTAGTCCCTGCCTTCACCGTCTGTTGGAGGCCAGCAAGTACTGGGTACGTTGTTCCCTGTGGCTGCACAGATTCCTGAGTAGCTCTGGACACGTCTACCAGTCAGGGCTTCCACCTGCCTAGCATGAGGCCCTCTGATAGAAGAGCCTTCACTCAGCTGCACAGGACTCCCAAGGAGCTGTCAAATGCCAAATGTGTGCTGTAGGGGGTAAAGGACTGCCTGCCTACCAGGTAATCCTCCCCAGACCTCTCTGGGAAGAATAGGAAACCCACCCCTATCTCATTCCACAGCATTATATATATTATATATAATGTTATATGTGTGAATGAAATATAATATATACACATAATACAATATAGCATCAATATATGATATTCTGTAATACAACGTCTAATACATGCACAGCACTGTAGAAAATTGGTTTCCTGGAGTGACATTTCTACAAAAACATGACCACTACCCCGACCAGCATTTCTACACACTGTTCTGGTAGCAGGCCACACTTAAGGCCAGGAGGCACAGAATGGCTCGTGTGTGTGTGTGTGTGTGTGTGTGTGTGTGTGTGTGTGAGTCCTTCTCAGATCTGTGTTTACATTACATTACAATAAATAAGTCTAAGATCAGCTTTCAGCCTGGCAAAGAAAAAACAAACAAGTAACATCTTCATCTGCTAGACTCATCTAAACCTGTGAATCTGACCACATTAGTGCTGTTTTATCAGAACTCACTTTGGGACATTTGATCCCCACCCCCATATTAGATGACTTTCCTGAGTGTCCCTGAACTCAAGATATCTAAACATAACTTATAAAAAAATTTTAGGAGGAAGCTGCTGCACTCCCAGGTGCTCTAACAATCCGAGGATCACAGGATCACAGAATCCCAGGATCACAGAGACAGACTGACTCTGAGGAGTTCTGATATAACCAGGATCACAGGAAGGACTGACTCCAGTCAGATTTAGCAAGGGCAGGTAGAGTAAGATAACCAGATGGTGGGGGGCAAGCATAAGAAAATAAACAACACAAACCAAGTTTACTTGGCATCATCAGAACCCAATTCTCCCACTGTAACAAGTCCTGGACACACCATCACACCGGAAACACAAGATTCAGATCTAAAATCACTTATCATGATG
>NW_022196905.1:157300347-157320607 GCF_008632895.1 Mastomys coucha | reverse complement strand
AATTTGGTAATTGGAGAAATAGGTCCAATATTGTACAATCTATATATATTTTCAGCTTGTTTGTGACAAGTGTCTTGCTGTGTACAACATAAGGGTCTTGAAATCTTGTTTCTCCTATCTCAGCCTCTGTATTAGTAGTATTGTTTTTACACTATATTTCTTCAGAGCAGCTTATATATTTCAAAAATATTTATATACCCAAGGGAGACATAGACAATTAACTTGGGAGGTGGCTTGTAGGAAAGAGAGCCAGAAGAGAGTGAGACTGAATGCTTTGCTTGATATTTGTAGCTCTTGTATCAAGTTGAAGAAGAGGACTTTATAAGTTACACTTTCTCTGAGATGAATGCTTTTCCAAATTATCACAGCTAATGAACCAGATTCTTACCCACACCTAATGTCTGTGCCACCCTCCAAGCAGAACCATTGTTCATTGAAACAGTTGGTGAATGACTTTATGGATAGACCATCTTAATACCTACACCATTTCTTAAATGAATGTAACCTGTTCTCTGTGGCCTGAGAATAAAAAAAAAAAAATTTAAAAGAAAATTTTAGCCTGATAAAGTGACACATACCTGCTGAGCTACATCTCCAGCCCAAAAGTCTGTTAATTTTCAAATGCAGCTCAAAACCCATAGGGAGTCTGACCCCAGGCATATGTTTAAATACTGGGAAAAAATACATAAAAGGCTACTTCTGAGAATGGATTGTTTTGTGTTTTTATCTGTATATCTTACTGAATTTTTCTTATTTTTGTGCAATGAGGATATGATTCTTCAATCATTAAAAAGAAATGGATCTGGTAGAGGAGACACTGTGATTGTGATCTCTTACCACCACCCTCACTACCCCCAGGCTCCCATTACAAAGAATGTGCGATCCAGGAGACTCTCCCATCTATGTGAAACTTGATTGCCTGCTTTGTGTCAAGGGTTTGTATCCATGCCTTCCTCTGTTTGAAAAAAAAAAAAAAAGTAGTTAATCTTGTTCTCTCTAAATAAAGAACATAGTCTCTCCAGTGTAACTGTACTGGGGGGGGGGGCATTATATAGTCTCTCCAGTAACTGCTCTTGGTTAACAATAAGAGCTTTTAAATTGTTAGTGACTAGGAATGTCTAAGGGCAGCGTTTCCACTATTATGTAGACCACTGGTTCACATCTTCCACAGAACAACACTGAAAAGACGGCAGATGTTAGGCAAACTCATGTGTGTCTTTTGCTGTTTTAAAGCAGATGTGGGGGGAATTGAGAAACTCCAATGTAGTTGTTTAAATCTACTGGAAAAGAAGACCCAAGTGAAATCGGGGACAGTATAAGGTGGTCTTAGATTCCTTTGAGGGTGTGTCAAGGGTAGTAAGGGCCTGGCTCCCACTGCTCGATGCTCTGTACTAAACAGTATCCTGTGCATTGTCTTGTTTTCTGGGAGCAGAACTCTGAGGTTAAATGGTTTTCTGTTGCTGCTGCTTACAATCGTTTGGGGTCCAGCAGAAGGGTTAGTCGAGCACTGCCTTTTGTTTTTCCCGCTTGGAGTTTTTTTCTGTCCTTTCATTTTCCTAAGGGATTCCATCTCCTTCAGAGCCGTGACTCGCACACCGTACACTGCGGACGCCATTCCGGGCTTTCAAAAACTATAATTTTTGTGGCTGTGAGGCTCTGGCTACAGCGGATTGAACTCGGTGACCTTTGGCAGCAGGCACAAACTGTTAGGTGGGATGGGAGGAGGCCAAGTGTCCGGGGAGACCCAAGAAGACTGTGCTGGATCTCAGGGTCTGGAGCTGTGGTAGGTCTCTGTGGTGCTACTGGTGCCTCGGGACTGGTCTCAGCAGCTCTGCCAAACCACTTGCTCTGTGACCTACAGTAAAGTACATTCCCCCGAGGGAGCCGCATAGAAAATAAAGAGGTTGAACTGGGTTGGTGGTTTTCACCATGACATTTTGGCCACGGAGCCCTGTGTTTAAATGAACTTAATTGTACAGAAAGCCAGCCAGGCCCAGAGTAACGTGAGGCCACTGTACTTCAGGTGCAGGCATGAGCCCTAAAGTCTGGCACCCTGCTGCCACAAAACAGTTTGGGCCTTTATTTTTTCACGTGGCATCTAGATCTCCCTGAGGCGAGGTACAGTGGAGGAGGGGGGATTTCCTCCTGAGGTAGCAACTTCGGAAGTTACTCTCTTCCAGTTTAGACATTGAACAAAAGAGTCAGAATGGTAATAGAAAGTGAAGGTAGGGTCTAGGTGGAAGGCAAGACTTCCTCCTGCCAGTTCTTGGGTTGTCTTTTTTGTTTGTTTGTTTGTTTGTTTTTGTTTTGGTTTTGGTTTTGGTTTTGGTTTTTTGGTTTTTTCAAGACAGGGTTTCTCTGTATAGCCCTGGCTATCCAGGAACTCAGTCTGTAGACCAGGCTGGCCTCAAACTCAAAAATCCACCTGCCTCTGCCTCCCGAGTGCTGGGACTAAAGGCGGTGGCAGTTCTTAAGCCGGTCTACATTGGTGGGGGCTCACGCGAGCTTAAAAGCTAAGGGGCACTACAGAGACGGTGTGTGGTGTTGGGGGATGGGGAGACGGACTCCCTCTGCTGATGAAAGCTGTGTGGAAGGCACTCTCTTCGCGGTTGGACCCATTTGTTGGCAACATTTCTTTTATGAATGTGCATGAAGGGAAAGTGTGTACTTTATTCAAGGCAATAGAGGTGAAAAGTAGAATTTGTTCAACACCAACTGGTTCTCAATTCCTTTTAAATCAAAATCATCACTATGGCGAAGAAGTGAGTTTTGGGCATGACATATTTGGATCTTCTTCGGCCAAGACAGCTGAGGTTGGTCCTAATGCAGCCACTGCACTCCGGTGTTGGATGGCAGCTTCTGTTCTTTCCTTCTCGATCTCCAGCTCTTGTGAGGAACTCTAATGACAGTGGCCCAGCCTGCCAGCCTCCCAGAGGTGAGGAGAGGCCCCAGTCACACAGTTCCATCAGCACCTTTTGATTATTTGCTGGATGGGGTCCTGATCTAGGGACAGAGCAGGGCTTCACTGTAGCTCAGCTCCAGGATGGCTGCCCTGGACACCCTTTCGTGACTGTCTGGTACTAACCTTCCTTGAAAATCAGAGTGTGCAAGGCAAAAGCAAAACAAAACAAACAAAAAACCAACACACCTCATGAACTAAAATCACAGAGCATAGAAGAAAATCAGGAACATCTGTAGTGTTGCTTCCTAGGGGAAAAAAATCAATCCGTGGTTAAGATTATAGGATACAGGAAGAAAAAATGAGTAGGTTGGGGTCACACTTGGTGCTGGAGTGTGCAGTTGGCATGTGGAGGCTCTGGGTTGGATCTCCAGAACCACACAAAAAAAAAAGCACAAAGAAAAACATTTATCCTGAAAATGAACCGTCAGTGGACTCCGAAGCACTCTCAGGAGCTAAGGGCCTTTCTGAAGGAAACAGCTGATCACACCCCGGAAGAGATTCCTAGGACTCCCACCACTGAGGAGAAACAGACACCCCATGTCTTCACCTGCTCCTAACACTTAAGTTCTTCAGTTAAAAAGCCAACCCAGTGTACATAAATGAAAGAAGACTCCAGGAAAGACAGCGAAGAAAACAGACAGACTGACGGCCCCAGCTGACCTCAGCTCCAGGGCCCTTGACTAACACTTCTCAGACTTGGAACTGGGGCGAAGGGGGGGGGGCAGCAGCCTGCTGCACCATGAGGGAAGGCAATGATTGTCTCCAACGAAGTCTGTTCCCTCCGACTGGGGGCAGGAAAGGAAGCCTCAAAGAGGTCTGGGGGTAGGCACTCTGCTGCAGAATAGCTCAAGGTTGTGAACTGCAGAGGCCCAAGCATGGCACCCATGGTGCTCCAGTGTGCATGTCTGGCTGAGGTACGGTCCTTGTGGCCAGCACTGAGTGCCTGAGGTGCAATGGGAAAGGCTGAGCTATCTGGGAGAGGCTATGCTCCTGACATTGTAAAACTTGGACAAATGGGAGCATGTGTTGCTGGAGGGACAGCACGAGGTACACCTTTTCTGCTTGAGCTTAAGGTGACCTTGAATATTGGGGTCTACCATTCCTTGTCCTGTATCCTGTAACTCGAACTGCTTTGGGGAAGACAGACCTTGAATTCACCACAGAAAGCATCATAGACTCCATCAAAGAGCCAATGATCTGATGCTGCTTAAAGCTGGGGCACTGGCCTAAGCAAGAGAATCCCCAGCAATGCAAACACACGCGCACACACATGCACACGCACATGCCTGCGCACGCTGGAGAAACACAGAAGAAAGAAGGCATGTGAAAAGACCTCCTCCCCAAAAGCGCAACACTATTCTGGGGTTTCCTGAATGTCAAAAGTACTAGAGGGTGCTGTGACAAGTGTCCATGCCACTTATTGCCTCATGCCTCATCTGGGTTTCTTGTTGGAGGCTGAGCACCTGGGCTGTGGTCTGCCTGGGATACAGTAAGGTCATGGGATCCAGGTTGCGTTCAGCTGTGGATGCTGCCTGGGATCCAGGTTGCACTCAGCTGTGGTCTGCCTAGGATCCAGGTTGCATTCAGCTGTGGTCTGCTTGGAATACAGTAAGATCATGGGATCCAGGTTGCGTTCAGCTGTGGTCTGCCTGAGATCCAGGCTGCGTTCAGCTGTGGTCTGCCTGGGATCCAGGTTGCATTCAGCTGTGGATGCTGCTCAGACTACACAACTAGGATGAGTCTTTGGGAATAGTGAGCCCAAGACACTCATAACCTGAAGGACCTGCTGCATCTTAACATGGTCTTGTAGAGCAAACGTAGGCAAAGCAGTGATCAAGGAGCCTTCTGGATACCTGCAGGCCAGCGTTCGTGAGAGTGCGCACCGTCCTGCTCCACACTCAGGTGAGGACGCACTGGTATCTGGCATTGCATGTTGGGAAATCTAAAATGGCAAAGTCAATAGTCAGAGTGGGCAGGAGCCTTCGGGGGAAGACTACAAAGAGCCAGGAGTTCCCAGACAGTGAGCCTTGAGAGCCTTGAAGGCCAGCTTGGGCGACAGTGACATGGGCTAGTGCTCTTTCCTCTGTAGCTCACACTGCCCTCCTGGCAGCCACATAAACGACATCACAAAGAGTACAGCAGGAGGAGTACAAACCCAGCATTTCTTTAAAGATTTGTTTATTTTATGTATATGAGTACACACTGTAGCTATACAGACTTTTAGGACCTCTGCTTGCTCCAGTAGACCCTGCTCACTCAGTCCCTGCTCGTTCCAGCCCAATGATTTATTTGTTATTATAAATAAGGACACTGTAGCTGTTTTCAGACACACCAGAAGAGGGCATCAGATCTCATTATGGGTAAGTTGTGAACCACCATGTGGTTGCTGGGATTTGAACTCAGGACCTTCAGAAGAACAGTAGGTGCTTTTACCTGCTGAGCCATCTCTCCAGCCCAAATCCAGCATTTCTATATCACTGGATGCTTAAGAATGACATTTAAGACTCCCAGAGTCAATGTCAATCTTCCATGTCCAAGAGAAACCTCCCAAAATTACAAGTATGTGACTTGGTCTGGCAAAACCAGAGCATGGGTTTGGGGGACACATTCCAGGTGTCATACTTGGGAGTGGTACACACACACACACACACACACACACACACACACACACACACACAGTCTAGTATTTACCTATGCAAATGTCTTCAGTCCAAGCAGGTGATACTGTCACAATCATGGCCCAGTACACAGGAAACTGATGTGTCACCACCGTGGGTTCACCTAAATGCTCCACTGATATTGACCTTGCTCTGGGACACTTGCTGGGTGAAAACAATTAGAGGGGAAGAGTGGCCATCAGTAAGACAGAGACCCACTGGGAGAAAAATGGCGCTATTGGCACAGGGATAAAAGACCTGGGAGCCATGGGGCGTGAGTGATTTTCAAACTAGAAAAGTGATTTTGGCTTTTGAATTAAAACAAAACGAAATGAAACTACATTTTGATGTTGGTTCTGATTATTCAGTGCACTGCATGTGCCCCGGCCAACCTTGAAAATTACTTATCGTGAAAGTAACACAAGAGAACACAGAGCTATACAGAAAGAAACCACCACTCACTGCTGCCAAAGACAACTGCCTGTTCTTGGGAGCAAACGGGGACATCTGTGTGTCTTGTGCTGGAGTCTGAGGGAGATTAGACAGTCCCACAGAGGACAGAGAAGCCTGATCTAGCAGCAGCAGCTTGAGATGGAGCCAGGCAGTGTGTTCAGATCCTATCTGTGGCACTGTGTCTGAACAAATAAGGCTGAGCCTCGGGAAATACGCAGCAGGAGGTGAGAAAAGTCCAGATCCCCCTGCCAGTCTCTGGCTGGCCTGAGCTAGTTGTCTCATTGGTCTAACTCCTGGTCTTCCCTGTAGGAGTCATGTGCTCTGCACACAGTCAGTCCAGAGAACACACAGACATGCCATCTGGGGTAACCAGCCTCAGTGGGCAGAGTTGGTCTATCACTGACTTTTGCCATTTGCAACTCAGGATGAACCAGAGAAAGGCACTGTGTTTCATCTATCCACACTGAGACTTTCCAGTGAGGCTCCAGACCTGCACATGGGCCCCTCCAGGGACCTAGGAACTCTAGCCACTGTGAGACTCCAGTAGGCAGCTGGAGCCCCCTCCTTGGGGGGGAGGGAGGGCACCATGGCTGGCTGCAGGAGTCTGCTCAATACCAGGCATACCGTTAGTCTCTTCCCCCTTGGGGCCTTGTTTATTTCCACACTCTGGAACACTTGACTTAACTAGGTAGGAAATCTTGGTGAAGCCTGGATAGATAAGGTGAAGACAATAAATAGGACCCTAACTGTCAATGGCGGCTCCTCCACAGTGGCCCTGCCACCTCCTGGGACCCGTTGACAGTTCCTTTTACTCCTATATTCATGAAACTAACCTCAGCATGACTTCTCCCAAGACGCTGTCACCAATCCAACAGGACTCTAATTTACTGGTAGCCAGCATGTCCGGTCACTATGGGGTTAAAAATGGGAGCATGGAGTTGTCTCTAAACCACTGCAGAGAGAGCTCTAACTTTCTCTGTGGCGGTTTCCTAGATTTTAACCATGGGGAAGGAGGGTAATGCTAGTAACCTGAAAGAAAATGAGCCTATCAGGTTAGAACAACTTAGCTGTTTGGATAGATAGATAGCCCTTTTGTAGGTTGATATTATATGTGTATAATTTTAAAACATTTCCAATCTGCAGATATAGCTGCCCGATAGGAACCTGGAGGCAGGAGCTGATGCAGAGGCCATGGTGGGTGCGGCTTACTGCCTTGCTCCTCAGGCTTGCTTATTTAGCCTGCTTTCCTATAAAACCCAGGACCTCCCACCCAGAGATGGCCCCATCCACAATGAGGCTGGGCCCTCCCCCATCAACCACTATTTAAGAAAATGCTCTACAGCTGGATCTCATGGAGGCATTTTCTCAATTGACCTTTTTTTTTTTTTCAAATGACTCTAGCTTTTCTCAAGTTGACATAAAACTGCCAGCACAGCCCTGCAGTGCCCAAGCAGTCCTGAATCTCTGACACTCAGCCACTGCCATGGAAAAGCTGCTCAGAAATGAGCCTCACCGGCAGCTGTGAGCAGGGGCTCCCCCTAGGAGGCAGGTCCTTGCCTCCTCCTGAGAAAGGCATTGTTTCTTTGGGCTTTGTTTTTGTTGCTGTGCTAGACATCAAACCCCAGCCTAGCACAAGCCACACAAGCCCTTAACCGCAGAGCTGCACCCCAGTCCCTAAATCTGCCTATTGATATAAAAGAAACATTATGTTGGCATAGACGCTCCTATGGAAAAATAGAAGTATCGGGTGTAGGGCACGGGTACGGGACCCCAGCCAGGCACGCTCAGCTATGACTACTGACTCTGTGAGGCCTCTTCCTTCAGAGCCAACACTCACTCCTCCTCCAGAACCCGTGTGTTTACACAGACCAGCTATTCTTACAGACGGTCTGACCACACTTCAAAGCCTGAGACCAAACAGGAACCCCCACCCCAGATGCCTGCAGTCTGCTTAGATAAGAAACAGCAGGTTGCAGGGGCCCCCACCCTATGGTTCCTCAGACACAACTTTTGAATGTTGTTTTTCCTTTGTCAAAATTTGTTTTGATACTCTGAAAGAATCCCTTAGTCTCCCTCCCTGTCTCCTTCCCCCCATTCATCCTTCCTCGGTCCCTTTCCGAGATCTCCCAGGAGAGCCAAAGGTCTTAGTAATACTGCTTTTCCTTCAACCTTGGAAACTTTCTGGCCTACCTTTTCCTAGATGATACTCTAGCTGGCCGAGGAAGGAGGGCCCCAGGAGCAGGCCTACGTTGCTCTGCTTTAGAAAAAAATCAGTGCTGTCTTGCCTCCAATGACTGTGGCCGTTGTCCTGCCAGGACAGTATCTGCTGTCACCCGATCTGTGTCACTAAGTGGGACTCTGGTGCAGTTATGGGTTTCTATCTCTTCAATAAGGGGATAAAAACAATCCAAATGCCTATAAACTATCTTTATACTTATTTTAAAGTTAGCTTCTTTTGTGTGTGTGTGTGTGTGTGGAGGGGGGTGGAGACAGGGTTTCTCTGCACCGCCCTGGCTGTCCAGGAACTCGCTCCGTAGACCAGGCTGTCCTCACATTCAGAGATCTGCCTTGAACAAATAGCTAACCTGGGTGCTTGTTTAACATATCAAAGAGGACCAGGCAGCCAGGTTCTCCCAGCATCCCTCAGTCCCTACCTGCTACAGGGTATGGCTGGCACACCCTGCCCCTACCCTAAACTTCTCCAGCCCACGGGCTAGGCTGCCCTTCTCCCCGTGGCCCTCCCTATATAATCCAGCCTTGATTATCCTATAATGGAGTCTTCAGGCTCTCCCCTCCCCACCGACTCCGGCTCCAGTCTTTTATCTACCATAAACCCTCTCCCTACCACACCCGAGTAGTCCCGGCTCTTTTTTGGTGTCTTTTTTTTCATTCACTTCTGATTTTGTCAGTTGGAGGTCATTTCAGGATGTTTCCCGTGAAAGACATCAGCTCACAGTCTTTAGTGGATGTTTATCAAGCATCTTAAGGTATTATTGTGATAACAAGCCACAGCTTATTATAAAATTCCATGAATTTGGAAACTTGCTTGAGAATTACTATTTTTTTCAATTCCTCTGACATAAATAGGCATATAAACTTAGGCATTGGCTAAACACTCGTGGTTTAAGCCATTTTAGTCAGAATTTAAAAGCCCTGCCCTCAGTCCCAAGAATGAGACCTAAAGGCAGTTTCCTTTCAGCTCTTTACAAGAAAGCTTGATTTCTAAGCCGGAGGGAGTTCACCATACACCACTGTGGGCTGCTTACCTGTGGGAAATGGGAAATGTTCCCACCTGTCAGAGGTTGTATTCCCGTGTGCCGCTTCACGGTGTGGCTGCCTCTCTTGGATGTAATTCCACTATAAATTACATCTATACGATGGACTCACCACGTGCTCATGGGTACTGCTGGCAGTCTCTTTTTAAAAGATCATCCACCCCATAATAAGTGTGTCCTATCCTACTGCCAAACCCTAAGTGATAGCTTCTCCTTGGTGTATACTCAGCGGCCCTCGCCGATAGCTGCTTCTGCTGCTGTCTACCGTGTCCTTGGCTGGAAGGTCTGGGCCTCAGGACAGCCTGGTCATCAAACTTCCTGGTAGCTAGCAACGTGACTAAGTCTTAGCCTTGCAGATAGTGAACGGCAAAGTGCAGCGACATTTCTCACCTGGGATCCCGAGCCACCAGGAACTTGTTCAGATGGACTCTTGCCCCTCGAAGTCCTGACATGTGAACCACGGTGGGCCTAGACAAAAACATAGCAAGCCTAGGCCTCCCCATCATATGATTAAAACTGCTGTCCCGGGACTTTATGCTAAAGGACTATTTGTCATAACTAGCCTACCAAAAATGCCTGTCAGGTGATCTGCTAGGCCGACTGTGGAAGTTTGAATGGTGAATGTCCCCCAGGGGCTCAGTCATTTGAACATTTGGTCCCCAGTTGGTGCTGTTTGAGGTGGTTTAGGAGTGTGCCTTTAATAGAGGCAGGCTTTGGGAGTATATAGCCCACCATACTTCCAACTCCGCTTTCCCTTAAACGTGTGAGCTCTCGGCTTCCTCCTGACACCCTGCATGCCACTTGCTGACACGGCTCACTGCTCAGACCGTCTCTTATCTCTCTGTAACCATGGCTATGTAACTGTGACCGTAAACTCTTCTACTCTTCTATGGGTTGTTCTGGGTGATGGTGGTTTGTCACAATGGAAAAGCAACATGTACACCTATACTTGCAGTGACTTTTCTGAACCTAAATTCTAGATGCAGACAGGACAAGCATGCAGTGCAAGTCCCAGGCGAAGGACTAGCAGGCATTGTGGAGCATGACCCCATCCTCTACCGAGTCCTACTGACAGCCGCCCTGAGCAGTACCATAGTCTGCACAGGCTTGAGTTCAGCCTGGGAAAGCTTAGATAGAGCAGCTCCACCATGAGGGTGGGGAGACTTCTGGACAGCTGTGACTACATAAGTCATAAGCAGTAGAAGCAAGAGAAAGGCCTTCTCCTCTCCCTCCTCTTGCTCCTCTTTCTCTTTCTTCTCCTCTTCCCTCTCTTTCTCCCTCTCCTCTTTCTCCCTCTCCTCCTCTTTTCCTTTCTCCTCTTTTGGCTTAATATTTCTTATGGTATTAACTGATTTCTGTGAAGTAACCAAGGTAGTTTTGGCCGGTTATTGTATGTACAAAAATCCTTTCAACTGCATTCTAGATTGTTCCAGTTTCCTTATGCCTTGAGGCATCCAGGGACATTCCACTTTTCTGTAGAGGGTGCCTCTGTATCTAACACCCCACCCAGCCCTCTTCTTCCTGGAAGATGGAATGATTAGAGAAGTGGCAGGCCCACAGCAGGTCCCTGCACTGAAACCTCCCTGGAGCGCCATTCGCCATTCATGTTTCCTTGCTACAACACAACGCTTACTAAAAACAGCCTATTTTGGCTCAATGAAGCTATGGTCTCCCTCTGTACACTGGCCTACTGTCAGTCTCCCTACCCCCCCCCCCAGAGACATACAGACATAACCAGAGGCAATACACTCCAGCTCCCCAGAATCCCCCATCTGTCAGGTTGACACCTAAAATTAACCTTCAGAAAAACCATACTGGCCTGAGTCCACCTCTCTAGGACTCCAGCTAGGAAGCTAAGAGCTCTCAAAGCTGGTAGGCAGGGACCTTACACTGAAAGGAACCAACAAACAGGAAGGTTCCGGGTTCTGTCTACAAAGTTGCTAGCCCTTTGATGCTTTCTGTTAAGCCTTTGTACTATTGTAAAAAGAAACAAAGCGTTGGCCGGGTCTCTTCTTGTCCCTCCAGAACTGGAGGAATTCCTGAACTTTCTTCTCATATCAGTACAGTTGCTTGAGTGCTGTAAGAACCTTGGAAAAGGGACACGATTAGAGACACTGGTTATATTATCGGCTCTGACTGACTGAAAAGGTGTGCAGTGATGTGTCCGGCGTGATTAGACCTATTGTATTTGCAGCTGCTTTTCTAGAGTTAATATTTGGCTGGCGTCTCGGCGGTAGGGTCTCGGCCGTAGGGTCTTAGCCTTTCACGCAGCTCACTGCCTGGCAGGCTGAGGAAACTTAGGAGACCTTAAGATCTGGCTAAGAAAGGAATCCACCCAAGTCATTGCTACGAAAGCAAAGTCCTGTGCTGGAATTCATGACTTCATTTTGTAGTCTCAGGTAGCTTTTTAAAAGACAGATCTGAGATTCCCTAGACTGTGGGGTGGGGATAGAGGTGGAGTCCAACAAGATAACTTAAAGCAGCTTTCTGATAAATGACTTTTCTGGCTATGTGTGAATGTTTGTGTTGTCCCCTAATTCATAAATTGAAGTCTTTTTTTTTTTTTTTCGAGACAGGGTTTCTCTGTGTAGCTCTGGCTGTCCTAGAACTCACTCTGTAGACCAGGCTGGCCTCGAACTCAGAAATCCGCCTGCCTATGCCTTCCAAGTGCTGGGATTAAAGGCGTTCGCCACCACCGCCTGGCCCACAAATTGAAGTCTTAATCCTGAAGGAGACAGAGCGAGGGTGTGAGGCCTTGGGTCATGCCTCAGAGCCTCAAGATGGCGTTAGGGCCCTGAGCTGGAAGCGCCAGAGGTGTCTGCCCTTTCCCACTGAGAACATGGACGGGAGGCAGCAGACTTTGTGGTTAGGTTATCTGCTGGTCTCCAGAGCCGTGAAAACATAGTACGCAGTCCCTTAAGCCACTCAGCATAAGACATTTTGTTATGGCAGCATAAGCAGATTAAGGTACTGCCCTCATGTGAATGATTGGTCAAAAGCCATTGAGAACAGGTTTGTGAGCAAGAATAAGCAGTCAGTACAAAGATACTGTGTAACTCTCAAGGTTACTGGCTTGGTTTACTTCTGACCACTGATAAGAAGACTGTTTGGAAAGATTCTGTTTCAGTAGAAAACTGTAGCACCCCACAGTACGGAGCCTCAGTTTTCCCCGTCTCTGCCCACATCTGCTGCTGCAGCACCACAAACCAAAGTTTCACTCTCCTGCTTCCCTCCCTCCTAACTTGGAGACTGTGTGAAAGCTGCTATTTTCCCAGAGTCTAAGAAGTGGGGCTATTTTAGACAAGCCTGTTGTCCACACCCAGGCCTTTCAACACAATCTACGATGGACTCAGATGATGCCTGGTGACCATTACCTGCATTCTGTCTCCTTTTACCTTCCTAGAAATCCCCTTCATTAAATGCCCGATGACCAACAAACCCCTGATCATATCTGAGGCACCAACCCCAGAGGGTGTTTAGCTGGTGCCTAACAAGTGGCTGGATGGGAAGTATGTTCACGAGGGACCTCAGATGGCGGACTCCACCTTGTCAGACTCAAACCATCCTCTCTGAACCCTTTAGCAGGTCCGACCATGGCTTTGCTCTCCAGCCTTTTAGGACCCCGTATTAACAAGGAGCCTGTCTAAAAGCTTGTGTGGGCTAGGGTGTGTAATTTGGGAGGCAGCTCAGTGATAAGAGTGTGTGTTTACTGCTTACCGGGCGCTGGGTACCATCTCCAGCACTGGAGCAAAGAATGCTGCTGACTCTGCTTATCCAGCATCCTCATTATAGATATTGGATCTAGTTCCTCATCCTTTACAACCCCTGGGTGGTGTCTTCCCACCTTCCCTGCCTTCAGCAACATCAGGTCATTAAGGTCAGTTGAGCTAGAATACCCCACCCAACCCCACCCCTGAGGTCTCCTCTTTTTTTTTTTTTTTTTTTAATTTTACAGTACACTGTAGCTGTATAGATAGCCGAGAGCTATCGAATGTGTGGCTGCTGTTGATCTCTAGACCTCTGCCAGGCCCGGCTCGCTCCGGTGTAATTTACTGCAGCTGTCTTCAGACGCACCAGAAGAGGGCATCTGATCTCATTACGGCGGGTGGGGGGGTGGGGGTGGGGTGGTATGTGTGTGTACCACCATGTGGTTGCTAGGATCCGAACTCAAGACCTTTGTAAGAGCAGTCAGTGCTCTTACCTGCTGAGCCATCTTGCCAGCCCCTGAGGGCTCCTCTTAGGGACTGTACACATGTATGAATACACCCAGGAACACAAACAGGCTCTCTGTATCTATATCCCTAATTGTTCTCAGTGTATTGGGGGAACCCACTTTCCCTCCGGGGGAGCCCTGCAGTAGTCCTACAGCCTATTGAGGTGGTTCTGAATACAGCCTTCCTCGCCGATGTTTTACCAAGTGCCATGAGTAATCTTTAACACCTTTCAAATGATTATGACTTTTAAAGAGGGAATAAATATCCCCGTGACATTGAAGACTTGAGAGTGAATCATATAAGACACCAGACTCAGAAGCACTTTTAAAAATAGAGTCCACGAAGGAAGGGCAAGTGTAGTTACTATTCTTCTTGGTATTTTATTATAATCATATCATTTCCTGAGGAGGAAACGGAAAATAAGGAAAAGGCCTTGGCCTTTGGCTGGTCTGGGACCGTGAAGGGAGAGGGTGAGCCAGGAGGAGGAAGCTACTGTCCCTGGGGCCTGTGGGTGGGGAGGCCTTCAAGGATGTGGGCACTTCTCCTCTGCTTTCAGTGGGGGACACTTCCACTCTGCTTTCAGACTGTTAGGAGTGAACACTGCTCGCTGCACAAGGGAAGAACAAAGCAGTGCCCATTACTGGTAGCCCTCGGCGCTTGCCAAGAGAGGAGGCTGGCTAATGGCCTCAGTTGCTGCACTCTCATGGTCATTTCTGTCTATGGGAAGCTCTACCCCCGTAGCAGAAGAATTTTGCTCAGGTTACCCCGGGACAGAAAGGACCTATGTACTTCCCAATAGATGCCTAAGCCCTGTTTGTGATGACTGTCCCCTTCGGTCCGTTATCTGTGAACTAGAATTCTCTGAAGAGGCGGTCTGGTCTCCATATCAAAGATCCTGCAGCTGCTAACCTTGGCTGTATAGAGCAGCAGTTCTCAACCTGTGGGTTGAGACCCCTGTGGAGGTCGAAGGACACTGTCACAGGGGTCATTTAAGATCGTTGGAAAACACAGATTTGTTTTGTTTTGTTTTGTTTTTGTTTTTTCAAGACAGAGTTTCTCTGGGTAGCCCTGGCTGTCCTGGAACTCACTCTGTAGACCAGGCTGGCCTCGAACTCAGAAACCCGCCTATGTCTGCCTCCCAAGTGCTGGGATTAAAGGCCTGTGCCACCACTGCCTGGCTGCACTTTATTTTCAAAGATAAGATCTCTTAAGTCAGAGCACACTGATTGGCCTCGCAGAGTGGACACTGTCTTCTGCCCACCCCATTACATCACCATACCCAGATGTGTGTGTGTGTTTGTGTGTGTGTGTGTGTGTGTGTGTGTGTGTGTGTGTGTGTGTGTGTATCAGCCTGAATGGCACCCGGTCTGTACCACGACTAAAAATGGAAGTTGAGGACCAAGGTCCAACTGGCACTGCCAACCCACCTGCCTGTCTTTTCTGGGCCCTGGGACCCTTCCCTGGACTCTGGTTGACTCTTTCCTGCTCTGGTCAACACGTGTCCATCTTTCCATCAGAGCAGGCCTCAAGGCAGCGCCAAGTGACCACCGATACCTATGCATGAGCCCTTCTCTTTCTCTAGTACCCCCCTGCGGCCCTTGCAGGTGCCCCCACTCCGGTGGTCCATATCCATGAATGGAACTTTTAGGATCAGCATCGACCCCTACCCCTCGGTCTGCGGTCAGCGAAGCCCCGCCCTCGGCCCCCCGTAGCACCAACTGGGCGAGCATGCGTATTGCGCAGCCCCACCTCTGCGTTGCCTTGGTGATCCAGGATGGACCACGCCCATCGGGCTGGGTGAGCGGAGGGCCGGGAGTTGAGGGGCGGCCGGTGTGAAATGTCACGTGGTTTTGATGCGCCCGGGTTCCAGGTCGCTTGGTAAAGCACTGGCTCCGCTGGATTCCCCCTCGGGGAGCTACTTAAGGAGCTTGGGGCGGTCTTGGGGAAGCGGGGGACCCGCGGGCTGAGTGTCAGGGTGGGGGAGGGCCCAGGGGGCAGGGGACCTGAGGGACCTGAAGGCTGGAGGAGGGTCTGGGGGCGGGCAGGGGGCGGGCAGGGGGCGGGCAGGGGACGGCCGCCCGCAGCTGACCGCCCCTCCCCGCCCAGTCCTCCGCACCGTCCCAGCGCCGCGGCGGGCCGGGCGTCCTCGCTCAGTCCCGGAGCGACGCTGCGCGGAGCGGTCGAGCACCCGAGATGTGGAAGCTAAGCCGAAATCGAGTGCTTCTGGACGAGCCCCCCGAGGAAGAGGACGTGCTGCGAGGGGCACCGCCGGCATCGGCAGCCGCCCCGGCGCCGGTGAGGGCACGCGTGGGGGCGCAGGTGCGGGCCGCGGGGTGCTCTGGAGGCCAAGTGCAGGTGCATGGGGTCGCGTGCGGAGCGGGCAGGGACCCGACGCTTCTCGGGGCTGCGAGGTGACTGCCCCGGAGGACCCCTCTGATCAGTGGCCGGATCCTGCAGGTCGTGGGCCCCAGAGCCAGCAAGTGTTGGGTACCGCGGGGACGCGTACCCCGGGCACTGTCCGCACTGGCCGGCGGAGCTGCCCTTCGCTCTACTGCCACAAGGGCTCTAGGGTTCGGCCTGAGACACCGGGGACGCGGGTGACCGCTTCCAGGCCAGGTATTTCCATTCCGGGGTGGGAGAGACCGAGAAGTCCTGAATCATGGTGCCCGGGACGGCGGTTCGCTCAGACTTAAAAGCTTGGTTTTTTTGTTTTTGTGTTTTTCCTTTTCTTTTTAATTTTTCTTTTGATGACTATAGTATAAAAGTGTGCTGAATATTTATTTGCACAACACGTATTTCCTTTTTTAAAGCCTTTGATCCCCTCTCGCCCCCCTCCCCCGGAAGAAAAGATCAGAGACCTTTATACAGAAAAAGCTTTGGCCCGACAAGTGTAGAGATATGCTTGGAATGTCTAGAATTTTTTAATTAACAGGATCCCAGGTGGATCTGTATGAGGCTTCCCCACCCACCTTCTCGGTACACTTTCCATTCCCTCTCGTGCTATGAAATATAGGTCACAAAATAAGCCAATTTTTAAACATAAAGTTTTTTTTTTTCTAACATATTGTGAAAACTGTAGATGTTGCAAATCTTTCTTTTGAAAACTTGGAAGGAGTCCCGAGATTGCCTCTTCCCTAGTCAGAGCAAAAGAACGTCTGTTAGGAGTGAAATTTCATTGTAAGGCATTTCTCGGGAATTGATAACGCTGACAGCACACAGACCGATGAGTGTAAGCTTTTAGGTATGGCTTGTATCTGAATTTACATTCGTGAAGTTCCCTTTTGGTATCCCTAGAGTTAACCTACCTTTTATTTTCCCAGCCTTCAAGGTTTTGTAGCTGGATGGCAACTCTTAAACGCAATAACGGACATTTGTTTGTGGTCTTTAGATTTATTTATTTTTATCATCTTCTAGCCAGCAGTATGTGTTTAAGATTGCTTCACATGTCTTTTCATGATTCAATAGTAAGTTTATTTTTGGCACTGAATACTGTCCCTTTGTCTCGGGAGACCAGTTACCTGTTTACCTTCAGGACATCTTGTCGCTTCCTCCCAAGCTTAGATAGCTGTTGCTGAAGTTCCTGTAATCAGGCAGGGAGGGCTCTCAGTAGGTCATTCAAGTAAGAGAATGTGACTGTTGGGGTGTCACAGTGTGTGTGTGTGTGTACATGTGTGTATGACCGTGAGTGCAGGCAAGTGTGCATATGAAGGTCAGAGGACAACTTTAGAGTTCTTGCCTTCCACATCTGTGAGCAGGGTCTCCTTGGTTTTACCAGTTCCTAGCTTGCTCCCCTCTGCCTCCATCCCCCAGCTCCTGCCCTGTCTGAAATCCAGCTCTGCTTGTGGGGCTTGCAGAACAAGCACCTGAACCTGCGTGGCCACCCCCACACCCGCACCCTCCCTCCCCTCCCCCCCACCCCAGCTTCCCCCCATTCCCACCGATGCCCTCTCTCCACCACTGCCCAGACTAGTTTTTACACACAGGAACACATTGCTCTGTACTTTAGACTATTGGTTTTGTGTTGTTGTTGTTCTTGAAAATAAATGTCTTATGGGTAGCATTAATGGGACTTTAGTGGCTTATCAAAAACTGTGAATATGAAGTTGGAAGGAGACCTTGTGGGGAGTGATGGGTGAGTTGGGGGGGAGTCGAGGGTAATATGATTGGGTTTCATTGTTTACATGCACGAAATGTTAAAAAATAAACATTATAATTGAAATAGAAAATAAAAGATTAAAAAGAAAAGAAACATCTGTTTGCATTAAAATTTAAATATAATTTAATATAAATATGTAATAAATGTATAACGAAATTCAGTGAGGCTTACAAGGACCATTCGTTCCAGCCATCCCATAAGGGGAGATAATGGTTTTTAATAAATTTAGTGTCTACTTTAAAAATTAAAGTTGATGATGCATATAGTACAAGATTTCTAAATGTTGTTAGGTCATAACTCCTTCTGTCTCAAAAGATGCATTATTAAGCTTATTTTATACCCATTAAACACTTCTGCAGATATATAAATAAGCTTACAACTGTGCATTTGCTTGTCAGCGGCAGACAGCTGTATATATCTTGCATCGCTCTCTTCCGTCGAGGAGTTTCATGAAACACTTGCTGCTCTAGCTTCCCTAGTTAAAGACCCTCCAAGGCTGTGTGAGTCAGTGCGTTAGGTAAATGTGCGGGGTCTGCTTAAGTAGGCCTTTCTGCACTTGTCCGCTTCCTTACAGCTTTTGTGGTAATACTAAGAGAGGACTGTAAGGGCATGGCACGGCATAGGCACTGTTTAGACAGGCTTCTCCCTCCCTACACCTGAGCTAACTGTAAGGATTCACCATTCAAACTGTAAATTAATACCCTTGCAAACCAACTGGGGAAAGTATGCCACATTTTCCTGTGAATCCCCCTAAGGCTTAGGTACACTCGCGCGCACTGAAATACATGCCTTGACCAGTTCGAATTGGGTGATGGGGAGAATCTGGGTGACCAGATTGCTCACACCATCCTTTGTGGGAACTTCAGGGGCTCTGCTCGTTGACGAACACTCATTGGTGTGAATTTGGGATGGACAGGATTGTAAAGTGCAGCATCTGTACTTGGCTTCTCTTCTAAGTCTACTAAGGGAACCCTGGTATCCTTTCTGAGGGGGTAAAGTGGAAACTGTCCTACCTGCCCCCACAGCAAACACTTTATTCCATTTCCCATGCGTCATTTTCAAAACCAGAAGCCAGCTCGAGGTGGGCCTGTGAGTGTCAGCTGCAGATTACTGTCCGTGCCAAGAGCGTCTTTATTCTTTGTGGGTCTCTGGTTTTACATTGTCTGACTGCCTTGGCTTGTTTGGGTGGCCTCAACAAAAAGATAAGCTGATGCCTCCCACAGCAAACACTGATCTCCTGGGGTTCTAGAGGCTCCAAGTCCAAGATTAAAGTGCCTTGGATTCTTTCTACTTGTGTCATACGACCCTTCAGACAGAAAGCTAACAGTATGGTTACTCTTGTTCTCCTATAATCTGCCTTTTGCCTTTCTCTTCTCACTTAATGTTGTTAGATAAATGTGCCAGTATCCATCCAATTAGGTCTCAGAATGTTTGAGCTTACTGAGTTGGGTTGTTTTTTTATTAAAGATTTATTTATATGTATATGAATACACTGTCGCTGTCGTCAGACACCAGAAGAGGGTGTCAGATCCTATTACAGATGGTTGTGAGCCACCATGTGGTTGCTGGAAATTGAACTCAGGACCTTTGGAAGAGCAGTCAGTGCTCTTAACCTCTGAGCCATCTCTCCAGCCCCACGCATTTTCTTTTTTAAAAGCAGTGCTGAGATATCATTCATAAAACATTGTGCTCTACCCTGAAATATGGCACCTGAAGGAGCACTGTACTCGGCAGCTGTGAGGCCCCGGCCTCGGCCTCTCCTCATAGCCTAAGGAACCACCATACTTTCCGCTGCTGTAGCTTTTCCTATTTGGGAATGCCGTATGAGTGGAGCCATGTAATGTTGTGGGGTTTCTGACAGGCCTTTTGTACCTAGCACGCCATATCTTGCAGGCATCAGTCCACACTGTTTTGTGTCTAAACACAACGTTGGCCGGATGTCCTACAAGCTCTGTTTATCCTGTATCCTCCGATGGTTGTTTGGATTGTGTTTCTACAACAGTGTTGGTATAACCGTCCGTGGACAAGATTCTGTGTTGACCTGTTTCTATTTTTGTAGCTATGACCCTAAGCATGAAAATGGCCCTACGGTTGATTCCCTGCTTAGTCGTCGATTATGAAACTGCCACCCCAAAGGCTGGACCAGTTTCCACCCCATCAGCTGTGCATGAGGATTTTGTGTGTTCTGTATTCCTACCAACCCCTGTTCATAGCTGACCTTTTATTCTATCGACCCCAGTGGGTGTAAAGTAGTTTTCAATCTCATTTTATGTTTCCTTGGCAACTACTGAGACTTTCAATTTGGTCTCTATTCATTAAAAAGAATCAGCGACTCATAATTTCTGTTTTGTTTGGCAGAGTTTCTGCCCTGTAGCCCAGGCTGGCCCTGAACTCACAGAGCTCCACTTGCATCTGCCTCTGGAGTGCTAGGATAATGGTGTGCGCCAGCAGCTGGCTCAGTGACCCATAGTTCTGCTGCTGAAATGTAAAGTTCTCATGTGTTCTAGATAAAGCCTCCTGCCTGCCTGCCTGCCTGCCTGCCT
>NW_022196905.1:157291383-157300294 GCF_008632895.1 Mastomys coucha | reverse complement strand
CCACTCTCTCCTACTTATTGGCCCTGGCATTCCCCTACACTGGGGCACAGAACCTTCACAGGGCCAAGAGCCTCTCATCCCATTGATGATTGACTGTGCAGTCCTTGGTTGGTGGTTGAGTCCCTAGGAGCTCTGAGGGTACTAGTTAGTTCATATTGTTGTTCCTCTTAGGGGGCTGCAAACCCTTCAGCTCCATTGGTCCTTTCTCTAACTCCTTCATTGGGGACCCTGTACTCAGTTCAATGGATGGCTGTGAGCCTCTACATCTGTATTAGTCAGGTAGCAGGTTGTCTCTTGACTCTTTGTATCATCTGAAGCCTGTTTTTTACTTTTGTTGTTGTTTCTAGTTTGAATATCAATTCTGGGAGTCACTATGCATATCCAGAGCCCTAACTGCTCTTAGAGTCACAGACCTCTGTGTTCTTCCGTTTGCGTAAGTGGTATGAAGTAAGAGTCTAAGTTGATTCCTTGGCATGTGGGTTAGCTGTCACATTTGTTGGAAAGGTGATTCCTGTTTTACTGAATTGTCACGGTGCCATTTTGGGAAGTCAGTTGGCCATGCATGTGCCATCTTTTCTGGACCCCCAGGGTACATGTGCCAGTACCTCTGTCTTGATTACCGCTTGCAGCGTAGCAAGCCTTGAAATGAGAACCTTAGCTCTTCTGTGTAATTATTTTTCTAGCTAATTTTGCTGTTTGGAATTCTTAGTCATTCCATATGCATTTTAGAACCAGTTTATATCACTGTGTGCAGAGAGGGCAGCCGAGCCTCCCATAGGGACTGAATGTGTAGATCAGTTTCGGGAACATTGCTAAGTTAGCAGCAGTCTTCTGATTCATAAAATATGAGATGAGTTTTCATTTGTTCAGATCTTGCAAGACTTTTTTTTATAAAATTGTGATTTTCATAGACTGTAAAATCTTGCTGTCTTTATTTCTAGTTATTTTAATACAATTGTAAGTGGAAATGCTTCAATTTTATTTTTATATTGGTCATTGCTGATGTATAGCAATGCATTTTATATCTTGATTGTATATGTGATGTTTGCTTACCTTTTATCAGTTATAAGAGATAAAACTTCTGCACTCGGGAACAGCTTTACTTCCTTCACAGTCCAGAGACCTCTGGTTTCTTTTTCTTATCTGATCTGTTGACCTCCCCAGCACACTGCTGGGCAGGCTCGCCAAGAGCTAGTCTTCTTTTCTTGTTCCTGATTTCAGGGGGAAAGCCTTCAGTGTTTTACCACTGAGTGTAAAGGCAGCTGTGGAGTTTCTTAAATGTCCGTTATGAGCTTAGAGCTGAGTATTTTTATCATGAAGAGATGGTAGATTTTGCCATGGTTTTTCCATATCTTGATCATGTGAATTCTGTTTCTTGTTTTCTTTTTTTTTTTTAAAGATTTATTTATTATATGTAAGTACACTGTAACTGTTCAGACACTCCAGAAGAGGGAGTCAGATCTTGTTATGGATGGTTGTGAGCCACCATGTGGTTGCTGGGATTTGAACTCAGGACCTTTGGAAGAGCAGTTGATGCTCTTAACCACTGAGCCATCTCTCCAGCCCCCTGTTTCTTGTTTTCTTGCTGTGATATATAATTGAGTTCCAGATGTCTGCCCAACTTTACACTGCTGGAATAATAGCCACTTGACGAGGTACATGATGCTTTTAGTAATTAATTTTTACATTTTTTGTTTGGTTTTTGTTTTTTGAAACAGAATCTTACTGTGTAATCCTGGCTGGCCTGGAACTCTGTATATAGACCAGGGTGGCCTCAAACTCACAGATCCACCTGCCTCTGCCTCTGAGTGCTAGGATAACAGCATGCCCCGCCTCACGTGACACTGAACTAGCAGTCTGTTGGAGATTTTCCTGTCTACATCTATGACATATGGTCTATAGCTGTCTTTTACTGAGAGGTTTGGGTATTAGGATAATACTAGCATCACACACTGAGTTAGGAAATGTTCCTTTTTTTTTATTATTTTTAGGGATATTTTTGAAGAATTGCTATTAATTTGTTTTTCAGATTTATTTATTTTATGTATATGAATACAGTATAGCTATCTTATAGCACACCAGAAGAGGTCATCGGAACCATTCCAGATGGTTGTGAAACACCATGTGCTTGTTGAGAATTGAACTCAGGACCTCTGGAAGAGCCGTAGGTGCTCCTAACCGGCGAGCTCCTCCCCAGCCCTGTGTTCATTCTTTAAGTAGTCAGTAGATGTCAGGAGTGGAGAGACTGGCCTTGCGCTTTCTTTGGAAACTTTTTATTTTTTTAAGATTTATTTATTTTATGTATGTGTGTCACCACTGTCACTGTCTTCAGGCACACCAGAAGAGGGCATCAGATCTCATTACAGATTGTTACGAGCCACCATGTGGTTGCAGGGAATTGAACTCAGGACCTCTGGAAGAGCAGTCAGTGCTCTTAACCCCTGAGCCATCTCTCCAGCCCTGGACAAATTTTTTTACTGCTAGTTCCCTCTTTTTGCTTGTTTTAGATATGTTCAGATTTTCTATTTCTTCTTGAAATGTCTAGTCCTTTGTGTGTTCGCAGGAATCTGTCCATTGTGATATAAGTTGCGTTAATTCTCAGTTATTTACCATGCTCTCCGGAGTAATGTTCCCTTTCTCATCATCCTCAGCCTGTGGCTCTTCATTTCCTTCAGTTAATTAAACGTGTCAGTTTCGTTTGGGATCCTCCTTTGAGTCAGATAATCCATTTTTTTTTAGCCAGGCTGACCTTGAATTTAGAGGCTCAAATGATCTTTCTGCCTCAGTACCTGGGGCCTCAGGCACATGCCCCCAGCATTCCCATACAGTTGTTATCGTCAGTTTCCCTGATTTCTCTGTATTATTCTGTTGTTCGATCCTGTCCTGGTCTCTGTTTCTTCCATCTGCCCACCTGTGGTTCACTTGCTCTTCTTTTCCCAGCTCGTAAGGTGGGGCTCAGCTTACTGGTGGGGAGGTCTTTTCTTTCTCTCAGTGCACGCATCGGTCTGCTTCCTGTGGCTCTGACCCAGAGCTGAGGTGCCTCAGTCACCACCAGCTCTGCAGGAGGCTTCTGAAGAACTGGTCTGAAGAGCTGGGGGTGGGGCTTCTGAAGAACTGGGGGTGGGGCTTCTGAAGAGCTGGGGGTGGGGCTTGCCGTGGCTGCTGTGCCTACAGACTAGCGTTTTCAGAGGGCTTGGAGGACTGTCTAAAGATGTGTGGTTACCTTTATTCTCCTTTGTCTAATACACATGCACATATTACACCTTCCCTTTCTAAGTTCATTTTGCAATAGTAATTTAGTAATTTACATTATTGCTGTGATTTGTAAACGCAGATCACGTACCTTTGGTCTGTGTATTAGATGTGGTTTGTTTAGGAATTTTTATTCAACTGAATTCTTTGACTTGCTGTACCGTTATGTTCCTGTTCTAACTTGTTATAATATTGTGGTTGCAAATACTTAAAATTAATTTTAGCATAATTGATACCTAGTTTTGTATATAACAGTAGAAATTGAAAATAGAATTTATGTTTTAGAGGTGAAAGAGGACATGTTGTTTGTTTGTGTTCTGGACTGGCTTAATACTGCACACAGAATCCTGGAGAAGGACAGCGTGTGTGTTGTTTCTGCAGTTTGCTGTGGATGGTGAGTCCTCGGGAGCCCCATTCTCCTACTGTTTGCAACTCTAAATTCTGTTCCTTCCCACTCTCTGCCTGGGTGCCCTTAAAGTGGGACAGAGCTTGGCTTTGCGTAGAACAGGAAGACCAGTGCAACTGGCTCAGGACACTGGGGTCTGGGCCAAGAATATGAGTGGTGTTTTATAGTAGGAGGAAAGAAAAGCAAAGGCAGAAATAGCAAGTGGACCGTTCCCTGACCGACTCCATGGCAGGTAAAGAAAGCTAAAACTGAGTAATGCCCTCCATGCAGTTTCAGGCAAAGGTGTCAAAAGTCTAGGCAGAAGAGCTACCAATGAGACCAGCGCCACTGGCAGGGCAGTTCTGGCACGTGCAGCTCACCACAGCTCACAACAGCTATCCTCGGCAAAGTGGCAGGAAGTTGGCCCAGAGGAGCCAGAGCTCTGGTCATAGGGAGCATGCTCACCACCCACCATCGGTGCTGAAAGCTTGGGCTTTACCAAAGGCTCTGTGGACCTGAAGCTACTGGTGGGCACCTGGGCCCTTTTCCTTCTCACCCGTGTTGGGACTCTTCACCTGGGGATCTCTGCTGTCCAGGCGCGTTGGGTCCCCAGAGCTGCTCTCACAGTGTGGGTCTACCTACATGCTCCTGGGTTGTTGCTCATGTCTACCTTACCTGGCACTGCCATGCGTCCTCCAATTTACCTGACCCCGCCTCCTCCAGTTTACTTGGCCCCGCCTCCCCCAGCAGTTTCAGTCTGGATCCTTTTCATGTCTTGTTTTATCCTGTAGTGAAATCAGCCAGACCTCTTTACTACCTTCTTTGGAGAATGATAGTTATGCTCTCTAGGAGCTACTGAGCCTTCGGTGCTAGCCTGGCCTTGGCTGCAGGCCATGGGGGTGGGGTGGGGGCTGCTGTGATGGGCGTTGCTGCGGGGGGTTCCTCATTCCTAAATCCACTGATTATCCTCTTCCTCCAGATGCCCGACTCCAGCTTCCCAAGCTGGCAGGTCTTCCTTTCATTCATTCTTCAGATCTTTGCCCAATTTACGCTTGCTGCACACTGCTAACTGCGGCTGCCCTTCCTAGTGTGTGTTTCACACGACGGTTAATGCGGCGAAAAGCAGTGGGGTCAAGATTTAGATCAAACACTGTAGAGGTTTATTCCTTGCCTGGGGCACAGCCCCGCAGGGCCTTCGGGGTCTGTGGTGGTCCTGGTTCCCTCTGACTTGCCTTCCTGGTCTAGAGAAGACAGCCCGGGGGAGCAAGTGCGTCCAAGGATTGGGCTTTGAGACTGCACATTCGCTTGCTCACGAGAGGGTACAGGCTTCTGAATGCTTGGCAGCTGTAAGGATGGATGAGAACTGCAGACTCAGGTTTTTTTCTGGTTACTCCATGTTCTGAGTAATGACAAAGTGACTGGAAAAGAAAGACAGACACTGTTCTCTACTGCCTGGATCTGTCTGTCTGTCTGTCCGGATCTGTCTGTCCTTGGCACTCGTGGGCATCCCTCTCATCTTGCTTGACCTCTGTGTTGCTTGCTGAGCAATTTCCATTTCTTTTCACAAAAGAAGAGAAGAAAAGAAAGGGAGGAAGGAAGAGGGAATAGAGAACTCTAGAGCATTAGTTTCTAGAAAAAGCTATCAGTTGGACTCTTCATTTCTACCTCCTAGAATAGAAAGGACTTGTGTGTGGCAGTGTTCCTACTAGGAGGAGACAAAGGGAGGTTGGGGGATGGGAAGGAGGAAGACCAGAGGTGGCTGGGCAGGGACTGCATCCTCCGGGGAGCATCTCCATATTCAATAACTGTCTGCTAGGAGCCTGAGTCCTGTGGCTTAGGGACTTAAGGTCTTACTGTGTCTCAGGACATCCCTCTGACTGCAGGTGTGACAGCGTGTCTCTGTGACAGCCTGTGGGTGCTGCTCCTGCTCCAGGCAACCTTGGAGACGTCCCAGAGCAACCTGAGCTACTGTCTGCATTCCTTCCTCTCGGTACATAATGTCTACAAGTGGCACACACAAACCCAGGCTTCGAGAACAGCCATTTGATTGTTCCCAGCCTGAGCCTCCTGGAAGTGCTGGTTATCTGGTCACAGCCTGTTTTTTGTCTCTTCTCTCCAGGCCGAGGGCTCAGGGCACGCTGATAACCCTCTTTAATAACTCAGTAGAACGCAGTCTCTTTCACAGACTGCATCTCTGCTCCTGAGCACTAAGCGCCTGCTGTGGGCTGTGGTGCTTGTCTCCATTCTCAGAGCAAGCTGAACTCTGGGGCTTACAGACATGGTTGCCATTTTGTTACTCTCTCCCGTGTTACCTGTGGTATAGATTCCATTCACAGGCCAATTCTGTTTGCTCTCTTACCGAGGAGTATCTCTGCAGCCTCATCATTGTCCTTGTGCGGGTTCCTTTACTCTGACCCCTGTGGTCTTACCAGTCCCCTGCAATATGGGATTTGGAGAAGCTTGCTATGACTTGGGGGCTGCCCACATCCACCTTCACCCATAGTCATCCAGTGCTTCATGTGGTACAGGACGGTCCTAAAATCTGCCGTCTTGTGGGTTATCATTGCATGTCTGTGTATTTGGTCCTTCCCTCATCTATGTGGGTGGTAGGTAATCTTTTTGTTGGCCCAATCTGGGCTGTGGTAAAAAGCATTATAATTACTGCTTTGTTTCCACACAACAGCCTGAGAGGACAGGTGATACACTGGTGAGGGAATCAGGCTGTGTCCCTCACTTCTGTTTTTCAGGCTCCCAGTTCTCTGCAGTGAGCCAACCTGTTCATCTCCCAGAGACACTGTGAATACAGGAGCCATCCACAGAATCCATCTCTTTTTCCCCACCCCTCTGTGTGTGTGTGTGTGTGTGTGTGTGTGTGTGTGTGTGTGTGTGTGTGTGCCCCCGTGCCCGTGTGTCCGTCTTATACATACACACACCCCACACAATGAGTGCAGGAAGCAGCAGACTCGGGTGCCTTCTCTGTTGATCATTTCACTGTGCTCATAGCAGAGCCCACAGCCCTTCTCCTGTCTGAGCTTCTCACACTGGCTTTGTGGTTTTGAGCCTGGACACAGGTGTGTGTTTGTGTTTCTCATGGTTCATCTCAGTGGTCAGGAGCCTGGGAGCAGCCTTCTCTGCCTGTGGTCCAGCACTCCCTCTTGTTCTGCCTCTGGCTCTGTGAGGTCAGTTGTAGGACCACACCACTCTGCAGCTTTTTCTTCTCAGGTGTTTCCAGTCTCGTGAAAGCTCTCCTGTAGCCTGATACTCTGGTTCTGATAAAAAAAAAAAAAAAAAAAAAAAAAAGCCTTGGGTTTGGTTTCGGTTTCACTCTTGACCTAGAATCCTAAATTTCTCCAGAATACCAGTTTCTCTCTAACCTGAGTGTTTTAGCTTAAGATAATCTGAGTTCCAAATTCATAACTTGGGCCATCTCTCTGCATCTCTCTTGTTTCATGATCAAACAGCCTGCCCATGGTCTAAACATTGCTCCACAGTGATAATCATATCTGCATTGATCATGGAGAAGAACAGGATGCTGACAGCTCTTGATGACGCCCCAGAAAGTCTCCAGGAAGGCTTGCTTCTGCTCCCGCCACACAGATCACTGCCTGCTGTGGGAACCCTTTCTCTGGGGATATAGAAATAAGCCTCTCTCTCCTGCTAGTGTGCCAAAAAACCAAAGTACAGTTCCATCAGCGTCCACCTTGGGGAACCAGCGAGTTTATTGAGCTCAGTTAGAGGCATGGGTGACTCGGAGCAGCCGCCTCAGCGAGGATGACTTCCCTCCCTGTAGCTGCCCAGGTGAGTCCCCTCAGTCAGCTCTCCACATTCTATACATTTCAGCACTTTCAGAGACTGAGGCTGTGTACAATTAGGGCAGAATCACCCAGAGCTGAGTGGGAGGGGCAAGCCAGAGAGGCCGAGATCTCAAGTGAGAGTCCGTGCAAGGACTCTCCTGCCCCTCCCGTACCTCCTGAGAGAGTGTCCAGTCTTGAGGGTCCCTGGAGCAGTCAGAGCTGCTTTGATGAAAGCCACGGCTGTTGTGCTTGGTGCTTGAAGGAGGATGCCCCACACATGCCCAGGCAGCGTGTATCTTACTGCCCACACAAGCTGCAAGACTCATTTCTATCCTCTCCTTGCAGACAGGATGCCAGCCAGCCTTGAGCCTTGTCCAGGGGAGTCTGGAGTTAGGAGGAGCCCCAGCATGATGTAGCTCCATCCATGTGAGGAAGCTTGTGGCGGTGGGACCAGAGCATCCTTTGGAGACTTATGGACAGTGACCCCTTCATCTGTCTGTCTGTCCTTGGGGGATTCCCAAGACCTCCTGCAGATGCCTGGGATAATGTTTAACCTGCACAGTGGCTGCAGGAAGAGATGGGCATCAGCTTATGTAATAGATTGGCGGCGCAGCTACTGATGTACTGTGGAGCTAGTAAAGTAATGCAAGGTTTCCCTGAATAAGACCCTGCGCCAAGTCAGCCTGAAAACTGAGCTGTCAGGTGCCTGTGGTGGATGACGCAGCCACACCTGCCTGGCTGAAATAGGCAACCCCTGAAGACAGTTTCCTACCTGAAGGAAAATAGAAGCGTAAATGCTACTCTGCCTTGAGCTCTGGGGAAGCCCAGGGGTATTTGTTCAAAACATTGATGTTGTAGTAGGAGCAGTGGGTAGGAAAGGTGGCACAGTTTGGAAAACCAGGTTAGTGTTGAGTGTGTATGAGGGTATGTGACTGTAGTGTGTATATGCATGTGAAAGTGTGTGTGAGTGAGTCTGAGTGTGTGTGAGTCTGAGTTTTTGTGAGTGTGTGTGCATGTGTATATGTGTGAGTGTGAGTCTGAGTGTGTGTGTAAGTCTGAGTTTGTGTAAGTGCAATGTACAGTGTGTATATGTGTATGAGTATATATGAGTGTGCAGTGTGTATATGTGTATGAGAATACGTGTGAGTGTGAGTCTGAGTTTGTGTGAGTGTGCAATGTGAAGTGTGTGTGAGTGTGTGTATACGTGTGTGAGTCTGAGTGTGAGTGAGTATGCAATGTGCATTGTGTGTGAGAGAGTCTGTGCGTGCAGTGTGTATACGTGTGTGAGAGTGTGAGTGAGTGTGAGTCTGAGTGTGTGAGTGTGAGTCTGAGTTTTGTGAGTGTGCAGTGTGTGTGAGTCTGAGTGTGTGTGAGTGTGCAATGTGCGGTATGTATATGAGTGAGAGTGAGTTTGAGTGTGTGTGTGAGTGTGTGTGAGTGTGAGTGTGAGTGTGTGTGTGTGTGAGTGTGTGTGTGTGTG
>NW_022196905.1:157275892-157291068 GCF_008632895.1 Mastomys coucha | reverse complement strand
TGTGTGTGTGTGTGTGTGTGTGTGTGTGTGTGTAGTGGGAGGGACTGACTCCTTTTGAGCTCTGGCTGGCTTTGTACTTGCTACATAGCTCAGGTTGGCCTGGAGTTCATTACCTTCCTGTCTCAGCCTCCCTCAGGGTCAGTCTTGAAGCTTTCTTGGACATTTCCCTGTGTCTCCAGCTCATGATGTTCCCTGGGACCTGCAGGAATCTCCCTGGGCTCTTCTGCATCCTTGACAAGCCCCTTGGCCTCACACTCCAGCGAGAGTCCTGGGCGGCTGAGAGGCACTTTTCTTCTTTCCCACTGGGGAGAGAACACAGTTGCTATGACTGAGGGAACTCCCTCCCTGTCTGTAGCTTCCCTCTCCTCTTGCCCCATTAGCCTTGGCATGCCTTCCCTAAAGGGCAGAGAACTCAGAAGAAATTTCTCGAGGCCCACACAATGAAGGTTGTACGCTCGCCCCACAGAGGAGGCAAGCCCCACCTCAGGTCCATGACTGGCGCCCCTGAACTATTTAGCATCTTCCGATACATCAAGGCCTGCCCTTACCACTCACTCCTGTAGAATGTTCCTGGGAGGTTTTCCCTCAGTGAAACACAGGGCAGGCCCCTCACAGAGAGCAACCATGTGGGCGCGCTCGGCATGCCCTTCCAGGATCACCGAGGCAGTCCAGGCTGCACTTGCCTGATCAAGGCCACTGTAGGGGGACGGGCCATGATCCATCACCTCAGGAGCCCTCCCTGGGCCGTGTGTAGGAGGATCACAGGACCAGTTGACTCACAGAACACACAGTTGCTGCAGCAGGGCTTTGGTACAGGGCACTGATGTGCACATAAGCTGAATCACAGAACACAACGTCCAAGGGTGGCGTTGCATGGAGCACCCGAAGAACAGGGCTGTCACCTGTGACAGGCAAGGACAGTGCTACAAATGAGGTATTCTGTGCTGGATGGAGGGTGGGGAGAGTAGAATCTTGGAGCTCATGGTCAACAGGTCCTGAAACTTCTGCACCAGAGGAGTGTGGGGACCGAGAAGGGACAAGAGGCTCTTCTCCATTTCTCTCTCCACCCACTCTCTGGAGAAGATGCTCTGCAGCTCTCCGCCAGGGAGTCAGAAGGGCTGTCCTGCAGAAATGCTGGGTACTTTGAGAGTGTGGTTCGAGCCACAAACTCTCAGCTCAGCACAGAAAGTGTGTGGGCTATGCTGCAGCTCAGAACCCTCGGCGGTGCAGCTCAGAACCCTCGGCGGTGGCGTCTTTGGGTTTGTGCCCTATGAGGTAGTCACCCTCTGGATTGGTGATGGAACCAGACTTTGCCCCTCAAAGGATGGGCCCTGCACGGGGACCTGGGAGTGCTGGTGCCTCATGTGCTGTGCGTGATGATGTTTGATGAGTTCATGTATATACAGATTTTCTCCCTGGGCAGCGTAGGTAGGGCACCGCCACAGGCTTTGTGCCTCCCCCTGCTAGGATGCCCTCTGCTCCTAGGAGACTCACCTGCCCAGTTTCCTCAGGTCTAGGGCATTTATTTGCCTTTAGCCTCAGGTCAGGCTTCCTGGAGAGGCTTTAAATGCTTAGTATCTAACATTTTGTATTTAAGGGCTAGCGCATGGTGTAGATGGAGCCCTTAGGCTGGCTGCTGTGGGGTCTCCAAGAAATAGAACTAACTCACAGGAAAAACACCAGCTCCGAGTCCTAGAGTCTTTTTTTGCTCCAAATCCAGCAAAACATATAACCTTAACCTTGATAACTCCCTCAGCCTGAGCGGAATTGACGCCACTCAGGATACGCCGGCTAACCGTGTTGGAAAGAGTGTTCACCAAGAAAGGACCCAGAGAATATAAAGTCTGAACTCCCTAAGGCTTTGGGGCATTTTGTTTGAGAGACGGGAAGAACCTGTGACTGAGCTTTTCTTTTTTCTTTTTTTTTTAAATATTTTTATTTATTATTATAATAAGTACACTGTAGCTGTCTTCAGACACACCAGAAGAGGGCGTCAGATCTCATTACAGATGGCTGTGAGCCACCATGTGGTTGTGGGATTTGAACTCAGGACCTTCGGGAAAGCAGTCAGTGCTCTTACCCGCTGAGCCATCTCGCCAGCCCATGACTGAGCTTTTCTAATGTTCGTGGTGTTGACAGTGACAATGGTAACGGGCCAGAAGGAGCAGGAGAAGACTTCCGGCCTGGAAGCAGTCCAGGGTGACGCCAGCCCTTCTGTTCTGCCTGGGGGTACTGCTCCCTTGACATGGCGCACACTTGAAGTCACAAAAGCGGGCTCGGCACAGGCCGCTCTTAGGAAATGCCAGCAGGTGATTACTACGCGGGTGGACAGGAGCATGGGAGGCACAGCTGGCCACAGCTGGCCACAGCTGGCCACAGCTGGCCACAGGCCCAATGAACCTGTCTATATTAATGGTCTCATCACCTCCAGTCCCCTGACTGAGGGAGGAACGTCTATCTGTCCTTCCTGAAAAGTGCCTTTACCGTAACTCACTTTTCATCTGGGAAGTTTTCCTTTTCAGGTACATTTTCTTTCCTTTGTTCATTTTTCCTCCTCAAGGCTGTTTGTTTAAATCCCATTAACTGCATCTTCTTCCTAAACAAGATGTGGGTGGCATTCAAAGCTCCCGAGTAAGTTCCCCTCTCACTGGCTTGTCGTACAATGCCAACTTGCTCCCTGGCAACTATGGTCAGGGATCAGTGGAATGCGCAGCCCCAGCTGGGGAGGGGCAGGCAAGCTGGCCTGGCTGGATGGGTGTTTATGCTTTGTGATGTCTGCATTGGAGGGTCTGGGCTTGGTGAACATCATACCCAAACATTACCCGAGCTCCGCCTCCCTGTATTTGTAGACGCTGCTTCAGTCGCGCCTGAGGCCACACAGGCAATCACTGTTTGTGTATCCGTCTCCGCCTTGTTCTCTGACAGTTCCCTTCATGCAAAACAGCGATAATATGAGGATGTAAAATTAGGTTTCCTGGAAACTTCCATGGTCTTTCCGTATTCTTTTCTGCTTTCTAAGATACTTAACGATCTACAGTGATATTCACTGTAAGATTGTGATTTCATAAGTGAAATTGCATAAAATCATTTTCCAGAATCAACAGAACACATTATTTCTTCTTCAAGCTTATCTTTGTGGAGGTTAGGTAGGCATGGCCATCCCCTTAAGATGCTGGAGCCTAGAGGTAGCACAGAACCTTATAAACAGCCTACAAAGTCCAAAGGGTGGCTCATGAGCGGTCATTTTGAGAGAGCGACATCACCAGGGATGCAAAGCTTGCAGGCATCAGAGGCCCAGCCCCTTCCTGTGTGGGAATCTTCACTGGGCCATAACTGAACTGTAACATGACTTTCCATAGTAAAACATTATTGGCTAGTACATTACAAGATGTAGTTTCCCCGGAACATAAATGAGCAGGTAGGATATATTTTGTGTAGATATGGGAGGGTCTGGGATGTGATTGGCCTCCAGCATTTCCATCAACATGTCCATGAGATTGTAGTGGGGCTGGAAATGCCCTTTGCCAACTATGCCATAACCATTGACACCTGCACAATCCATTCCCTCCATGAAAGCACAGGATGTGCATACACTCGTGCTTATCACATAGCACCTGGACACGTAAGGCATCCCTACTTAGTGCCCACACCATGTGGCAGCCTAAGTGTGTCCTAGCTTATACCATTGAGGGGTGGGTCAGCCACTCAGGACATTAGCAGTGCTACAGTCATCTGGTGCTGGATCTTCCAAGCTGTACTGCCAACCGTAAGGCATCCATGGACTTGTTGGCGTAGGAGACATCTCTGCAAAGTGGCATCAGCTCTGATACTCTTTCCCTTTCACCGATTCAGGGAGCAAGCCTCCGAGGTTGGAAAGAAGCGACTTCTCTGTCTAATAAAGATGACGAAGAGCATCTGCTTGAGACTTCCAGATCTCCCAAGTCCAAAGGGTGAGTAGGAGCAGCCGTCTAGAGAAGGCGACATCACCAGGGACGCAGAGAGATTGCTGTGGCATGAGGAGAGGTCTCTGCTGCCCCAGGCTGCAGATCCAGGCAAACTGAGATATGAATGCTTAGGTGCACAAAGAGACGGGGTGCACTTTTTAGGTGCCCTGGGGACAAATAAAATGTACCTTGGGTAGAAGTTATGTAACCAGAAAAGCATTCTGAAAGGCGAAATAAAAAGCTAACACTTGAAAATGAACCTCACAGAAGGCAGCCTAGAGCCGTGCTTATGCTGTGGACCTCACCCCACAGCACCCCACCCCGGCAGCCCTGTCTGTGACTTTAAGTAGTTTCAGGAAGTGAAGTGTACAGGTTTAGGACTAGGGTTGGGGTGGGGTAGCGCACTTGCCAAACATGCACACAGACCCTCAAAACTGAACAAAACCACAAGCGGTGATTGAAAAGCTCAAAAGACTCTAGAAAGCTAAATATAAACTGGTACATTGTTGCTCCATTGCACGTTTATCAGAACATTAAGCTTGCATTTCCAGGTAGAAACCGTGACAGAGCTGCCTGGTGAGAGTAGGTGTGTCTCCTGTGGCCGTGCTTCCCTCTGGTCCAGGACTGTCCCTCACTGAGGCAGGTGCAGGCCTCCTGTAGTGATAGAGCAGCCGTTTCACAAAAGGCCCTCTTGGTGATGTGCCCATCATCGGTCTGGACACCTGTGTCCTGGTGTCTCCAACAGTGTCTGAGTGATGCCAGTAGCCAGCTGGTCAGGACACTGTCTTCGTGTCACTCATTATTTCCTTTTCTTTCTTTCCACCTCCCACCCCCTTGGTTTTTTGAGACAGGGTTTCTCTCTGTGTAGCCCTGGCTGTCCTGGAACTCACTCTGTAGACCAGGCTGGCCTTGAACTCAGAGATCCGCCCACTTCTGCCTCCTGAGTGCAGGGATCAAAGCTGCACACCACAACCGACTGCCAGGCCAGTCATTTCCTTTTCATGATAGTTTTGAGGAATTTTTTTCTAGAGTAAGCCACCTATTGAATGTTTAAGAGAAACTTGTTATATGAGCCCCCACTGAAAACCTACTTAATAGAATTTCCCTTTTACTTATAACCTAACCTGAATCTTGGATTTTCATGTCTGGTTTGCTCAAATGCCCACACACTCCCTCCTATGGCCTCTGAGTGTTGGTTCCTTGTGACAGTAGCGTCCAGTCTCCTGTCTTAAGACCTGGGCCTTGGCCCCTGCTGCATGGAAAGCCAAAGCATGACTTCTGTAGGCTTATGCCCGCCCGCTAAGTGTCCACTGTTATTCTTACCATTGGCTTTCTGAGCGAGTTTTTATAAAACCCTATTAAACTGACACATCTGAGAGCACTGTGTGACCAAAACTAAACTGTTTCATCTACAGAACTAACCTAAGACTGAAAGAAGAGTTGAAGGCGGAGAAGAAATCAGGATTTTGGGACGCCTTGGTTTTGAAACAGAATGTTCAGCCTAAAAAACCAGATCAGATCGAAGGTTGGGAGCCTCCCAGACTTACCGCTGAAGACGTGGCCGCTGACCATACCGAGGATGGTATAAGTGGCTGCCCACCCTGGTCTGCCTGGGAGGACGATACCAAGGGCTCTACCAAGTACACGAGCCTCACCAACTCAGCCAGCAGCTCCCGCTGGAGCCTCCGGTCAGCGGGGAAGCTGGTCAGCATCAGGCGACAGAGCAAAGGCCACCTGACAGAGACCTGTGAGGAAGTAGAATGAACTGAAGGAGCTTCATGGGGACATCACATTGCTTTATGGTTGGCCAAGCCCACTGGCCTCCTACTAGTGCACCATTAATTCTTGAGCCCTCTCATAGCCCAGGGAAGGAACCCACTGGGTTGCTAGTGTTTTGTGCTCAGTGACCCACACACACCATGGCTTCCCAGTGACATCTGGTTGCCTCGCTGCAGAAACATCCACCCACTGGGTGCATGTATGCTGAACAGATGTATGCATTGTAGACACTGTCCTGTGAGCCATCTCCTCTAAGGTTCATGCCACCCTCAGTCACTTGAGTTTTTAGGATGTCCCCATCTTGTCTCTGCATGCGACATGAGTGCTGCGGCTAACTGAACATGGCCTCTGTGGCGCCCCCTCCCTTTGTCAGAATACAAGACGTGTCTTCCAAAGGTTACAGTAATTCAGTTTAACAATAGATTCATTTTCCCTTTTAAGTTAAAAACAAAGCAAAATCTAGATGCTGGAAGCAACTGAAGGTGGTTTGAGGTAGGGTGTCAGGACATCTTGAGGGGCACACCTGCTGAGGAGGAGTGGCCTGCAATGTGGGCCTGGGTGGCAACTAGTTCTTTTATGGAATTTTATTTTTACTTTTGAACGTTTAAATACAGATCTTTATTTTCTTCAAATAAATGTTGATTTTTAAACTTAAAGATGGAAGAAGTACTAGGAATAAATTTTAGTCACCCAGTAATCTTAATCTTTGCTCAGAAAACACTAACTTGCTCACTGTAGAGTTATACTGTAGATAAAACACTGAAGTGCCTCGTTTCTATTCTTCTCAGATGTTTAGTTTTTCAAAATGAGAAACTTTTATGATTGATGTTAAATCTATAAGAAGTTTATTTCCCTAGCTCTGCCTGTCTCACTGCTGACTGTCTCACTGCTGACTGTCTCACTGCTGCCTGTCTCACTGCTGCCTGTCTCACTGCTGCCTGTCTCACTGCTGACACGGCTGTGCTCCCGTGTATTGGCAGGGTTGCGCTCTCTGTAGATGTTCAGGTGGTGCGAGTGTTTGTCTTGTTTTCTAGTTACAGTGCTTGGACAGGGGAGCTGTGTCTCTCTTTGTTTTGGTTAAGAATTCAAAGCCTCCAGTCACACAGTCTCCACAGTGTAAGCACCGTGCTTTGTGTACCCGGGTGTTCCACACAACGTTCTGTGGCACAGCTGAGTGGATCTACCTGTCCACAGCTACCCGTCTATCCGCCACCCAGCTTGCCAGCCACCATTACCTATCACCTGTCCACTCACCAGTCTGTCCACCCATAAACCAAGCTGTTAATCTTTTAAAAATAGAACAATAAGTTTACTTAATGAGCTGTGAGGGGAGGAGTCAAATAAAAAATTGTTAACACCTAGAAGTTGTGAAATTATGGAGATTTTGATTCATAATGCAAAGTATGTCATTTTTACTATAACATGTGAGTGAAAATCTTTAAGTATCCTCAGGTAAATGGTTGAGTGCATGAGCTCTGACTCTCTTGTCTTCAAAACGAGGTAACTGCAGGATAGGACGGAAGAGCAGGCTCATGCTGCCGCCCACAGCAGGACCCCACTGGTGTGTCTGGCTAACCACCCGTGGCATGGGAATGCAAACCCAGCCTTGAGAATGTAGGCAGCGAGCTCTTGGACACACAGCCTCTGTGTTCACTGGACCTGTGCTGAGTGCTAAGTGCCTGGAGCTCACTGCGCCCGTGTGCCTGAGGTGCAGTGTTGCGTGTTGACACGGGGACCTTTACCCGGTCTCCTCCTTCGGGAGGTGAAGATGCACTGTAAACCACAAAGATGAATTACAAGTGATCTTTTTTCTTCTGTGGTATCAAATTAAATTATCTTGTGTTGGAGATCTTTAGTGTGTATGTTTATTAGTATGCTTTCAGAAGAACTCCTCTTCAAAGACTTCACACGAACTTGCTCTGTTTAGAAGCAGTTTGCAATTCTGTGGCTAGGAGAGAGGGGACTGGGTGAGAGTACTTGGAACTCTGTTCTGTGCTTTTCTGGGAGGGGCAGAGTCCTCCTTAAAGCTAAGGATTAGAGAGAGCAAAAAGAGGGGCTGGAGGGATGGCTCAGTGGTTAAGCGCACTGACTGCTCTTCCAGAGGTCCTAAGTTTAATTCCCATCAACCACATGGTGGCTCACAACCATCTGTAATGAGATCTGATGCCCTCTTCTGGTGTGTCTGAAGACAGCAACAGTGTACTCACATGCTAAGTAAATAATTCTTTAAATAAAAAACAAAAAATTAAAAATTAAAAAAAAGAATCTGCATCTGTCTCCTTGATCTGCCTGGGCTTTCCTGACTTGGTGACCTCGCAGTCCTCACCCCAAGAACTGGCCATCCACCTTCCCAGAAGTAAACTGGCAGTTTGGGCTGAACTTCTGCACCTGCACCTGCACCTTCTCCTTAGGTGAGCTGTCTATACTGGGCTGTCACCTGAGGGGGGAGCAGCAGGCACACCAGGTGCCCTGGGCTGCTTCCAGACTGCTGCCACCTGAGGGGGGACCAGCAGGCACACCAAGTGCCCTGGGCCGCTTCCAGACTGTTGCCCTTAGTCAATGAGTTAACTAAGTCCTTAAGCAAACTGTTCTCTAGACCTCAGCTGAGAAACAGGAGGGTGCCAGAGGTAGTATGGGTTCATTCTATTTGTTTAAATTTACCCAGTCTCTTTTAAAACTGTAGCCATCCCTTGGAAATAAGTCTCCCCCACTCCAAACAGTGGCCTTTATTAAGATTAACACCCACCCACAGGAACTGGACCCCATGAAAGCTCCCAAAAGCTTGCATGTGTCCCTTTCTGGCTACAGATGCCTTAAAAAGGAATGAGGTATTGAGCTTCTCTGTTTCTCACGGCCCAGCACCTCTGCCATCCATGTACCTGATCCTGGTCAGACTTTGTCAGATTACTGCATCCCTGCTGTTAAGGCTTGCGCCCCCAGGGGTGCCCCAGTGTGGTCCCTGTTGCCTCCTGGCCGGTGTCCCTAGAGACTCTCCCTGCTGGCTTTTGGTGACTTACTCCTTGCTCTCTGGCTCTTAGCCAGTCACCAACTGGGATTAGATCGCCTGAATCACCAGAAGACAGTGTGAGGGGAAAGATGGCATCTTAATTCTGATCAGCGTTTTGAAACATTCACAAATAGTCCTCGGTTGCGAGGAAGGACTCCAAGAAGTCACTTTAAAGGGAGAATATGATATAATGCACACACCTTGTGTGCCCAGAGCACAGCCTGGCCTTTCCCAGCAGGGTGTGGGCACCAAGCCACCAATCCACCTACTTGAACTCACCTACCCAGGCTACTCCGCTCAAGCAGACTCCGCTCAAGGGGGTGAGGCCTAGGGTTTCCACTATAACCATGTGGAACAGAAGTGCTACCGTAAGTGCTGGCCAGGGGCACTTGTGGTGTATTCCTTTCAGTAAGTGGCTCCTGTTTCACAGCTGCTGCAGGGTTTCCATTGTATGGTGGTCCAGCAAGTGCCATCCTTACCCCGCTGATGAAGTTACTGGGTCTTGTGTCCGGGATTTCCTGAACTGCCCAGGGCTAGAATGAACCTTTCCTCTCCCTGGTGTCAGTCTTAAAATACAGTAACCACGCCAGGTGGTGGTGGCACACGCCTTTAATCCCAGAACTCTGGAGGCAGAGGTAGGCAGATTTCCGAGTTCGAGGCCAGCCTGGTCTACAGAGTGAGTTCCAGGACAGCCAGGGCTATACAGAGAAACCCTGTCTCCAAAAACAAAAACAAAAACAAAAAACAAAAAAATACAGTAACCACTAAGGGGCTCACTCAGAGCCATCACTCAAGTGGAACATTTTACTCTGTTATGGAGCACTCGGGAAGAAGATGCTCACATTGTTATGTAACAGGGAAACCAAATCCATTAGCTGTGTTAGTATGTGCAGTGGCGAGCACCCAATGGCGCTCGGGCCCTGAGCCTGAGGTCATGGAGCTGGGCAGAGGAGGCACGTACAGGCCTTGCAAGGTGGAAACTGAACTTAAGGCTGGTAAAGCCACGAGATGACTGTTCCTGGCTTTCACCATAAGTTAATGTTGACTATAGCCAGTGGCGTTGTCCACTAAAGAGAACAGTTAAGAGAAGGTCAGGGCCTGGCCATCTGGGTCAATACTGCCCATACCCGCCAGCCTTTCCTGTAATAATTAAGAACTCACTGGCTTAGTTTTCTTTGGCTTTTCACCTTGGATATTTTCTCTGCTGACATATTCTTGGTAGGGCATATGTATTCAGTGGGCACCGTCTTCATGAACTTCACCTTGTCCTTTCTGGATTTACTGCCCATGACACCCCCCCCGTAACCACCCCCTGGGGGACAGAAGAGATGCAACTAGAGGTACTTGGCCCTCCTGGATACTAAAGAGAAGCCCAGAAGTGTGGACGATGAGGGGACACTTGCTAGGGAAGGCCTGCCGTTGCGAGCTCTCCTAAGTGACACTGAGGGGACACTTGCTAGGGAGGGCCTGCCATTGCGAGATCTCCTAAGTGACAGTGTTGGCTGCCGAGCATTCCCTTCAGCAGCACAGGGATCCCTTTCAGTTTCATTGGAGGAAGGGTTTATGTTTACTGTCCCTGTTAATGTTTTTTCCTGTTCTATTGGCAAGGGAGACATAAACTGTGTGGCTGCCAGGCATCACATTCGCAGAAGTTTGTATTGGTTCTCAGTGCAACCCTGAGAGTACATCCCTCTCTGTGTACACTACATCTTCAGCACTCCCAAGACGTCTCAAAGGTTCCTCCCAGGAGCTGACATCTACCAAGGGCTGGTCCCGCCTTGTCTCTGATAAGACTGACTATGACCTCAGCAGGTCGGTCGGCAAGAGAAGATGGAGTAGAGCCACAGGACCAGTGTTCTGGGCCCAAGGATGACAGGGAATCCATCCATTGCTGTCACTAGCCTATACTTGACTTCTCTGCTACACAGAGTCCTGAGAGCATAAGAAAAATGCTTGTGAGAAGTTAGTTTAGGGGTTGGGGATTTAGCTCAGTGGTAGAGTGCTTGCCTAGCAAGCACAAGGTCTGGAAAAAAATAGAAAGGAAGAGAGAGAAAGAGAGAGAGAGAGAGAGAGAGAGAGAGAGAGAGAGAGAGAGAGAGAGAGAGAGAGAGAGAGAGAGAGAGAGAGAGAGAGAGAGAGAGATTACTTTAATGACCTTTCTAGACATTTATCTTTTAACATACAAGCTGCTCCCATTGCAAGGAGCATACTGGTGTTTGGTGAGTTTTGATGGGAAAACCAGCATTTTGCTTCTGTGTGGTCACTCGGATTATGCTCAGATGTGGACACATCACAGTTGGAACTGAGAGCCCCCTTGCTTTTCTCAAACCCACAATGAACTGAAAATGACGCTGGAGACACAGCGAGTAAGTCATGGAGATGGAAAGATCTTAAGATAATGTTTACCTGCATTTTTCCTCCTGGAATCTACTAAAAGTATCCTAGGCAAGCGCACAGAAAACACTAAGTGCAGTGGGTTTCTTTAGATGTGCCATCTTTCACTTAAGCAGTTCCCTGTGTGATGGGGTGTGCTTACAGGTTCCAGCACCCCTCCCCAGCCTCCTCATCACCTGAGAAGATTCAGGACATAAACGAACATAAAAAGCTTTGCACATAGCTGGGTCAGGCTGGCCGCTGCCTCTACAGTGCTGTGCACATGACTAATTGGTTGTGTCCTCCCCGCGGCTATGTGTAGAAGCGATACTCTGTTCCGGGCTCCACAGAAGTCCCATTTGCGTCTCCAGCTGAGTCCTCCTGAGTACTAAGTTCCTCCAGGGCAGTTAGTACCTGAACCAGCCAGGCAGTTGACCACACCCTCTGGTCTGACCCAGGGCAGAGAAACCGTTTTATTTCCCTTTAGATGTACTAGCTTTTATGTTGGGTATAAATAAAAATAGTTCTGGAAGTTGGAAAATCCCCAGCATATCAAGGGAAGGAGAGCTTGGAGAGCAACACCCTTGGTTCCCAAATTCCAGAAACTCCACTAGCTATCGTGTCTGACGTCACCTTCCTCCAACTATTCCTGGGTTCACAGGAGAGGTGGTCTGCACATGGCATTGTGACAAGCCACCAAGCCCAGGGTATCTTCACCATGAGAAGTAGCATGGGAGCATTGGTGTAAGACGTAACTGCCATGAAATTGGTTAGGTTCAAGTTAAGTCGGCCGGGCCAGTCAACTGTTGAAGTTAGTGTTCTCCTTGTGGCCATGTGTGGAGCTGCCAGCCACAAACAGAGTAGTGATGAGGTCACCCTTCAGGAAATCAGTAGCAGGTCAGTCATAGCCAGCCCTAAGCTTTTTGTGGATGTGCCAACTCCAGGGAGTTGACTGAGTGGTGTATACCTGTCCTCCCTGAAACTTGAGAGGCTGAGGCAATGTGGATTATGAGTTCAAGGCCAGCCTGTGCTACATAAAGTCTATCTGGAGTACAGAAACAAAAACCAAAGCCAAACAAAAGCGACTAAGAAAAGCCAGTGTTTCATAAAATTTTTGTTTGTTTGTTTGAAGAGGTATCTAGAATGGGAACAGGAGTATAGCACTCACTGCCAGCCTCCCACAGGTTTGCTCTCTGTACTTTGTATTGCATCTTTGGATGGGCACAGTGTGACACATGACCTACAAGCAGGGCCTGGTTGTCCCTGGATTCACGGGACAGTGGTGGGTGTTAAACATTTACAGTGGGGTTCTGTGCCCTCACAACCCTGTTCTTCTCACACCAACAGGTGATGGCTGCTGTGTAGATGTAAGGCTTGCCTTGACCCTCTCCCCACCTCCCAAGGCTGGGTTACCATCTTCCTAAGATTCACAGATATTCTATAGTCTATATGCAGAGCTCCAACACGCACTGGCCACTCCCTGGGGTCTGCTCGGTGACCTGATGTGTGTTCGGGACCTCTGCTGGTTTCCCCACGGGCATCTAGAATTTCCACATTCGGTGTGGTTTCACCCTTCCCAGTTCATGGCTGTAAGCCATCAATCTGGAGGGATCGGCTTATGCAATTAGAAATTAATGTTAGGGGTTGGAGAGATGGCTCAGCGAGTAAGAGAGCATACTGCTCTTCCAAAGGTCCTGAGTTCAAATCCCAGCAACCACATGGTGGCTCACAACCATCCATAAAGAGATCTGACGCCCTCTTCTGGTGCATCTGTAGACAGCTACAGTGTACTTAGATATAATAATAAATAAATCTTTAGACCAGAGCGAGCAGGGCCAAGGCAGAGTGAGCAGAGGCCCTGAATTCAAATTCCTAGCAACCACATGATGGCTCACAACCATCAGTACAGCTACAGTGTACTCATAAACATAAAAATAAATAAATAAGTCTTTTAAAAAAGAAATTAATGTCTTCACAAGATTTTTCAAAGGAGAGATGTTCTTAGTCATAAAAACAGGGTAGAATTTTAACTTTCTTTTTTATTATTAGGTATTTTCTTTATTTACATTTCAAATGTTCTCCCTTTCCTGGTTCCCCTCAGAAATCCCCCTATCCCTTCCTCCCTCCCCCTGTTCACCCACCCACCTTCTCCCACTTCCTGGCTCTAGCATTACCATACACTGGGGCATAGAATCTTCACAGGACCAAGGGCCTCTCCTCCCATTGATGACCGACTAGGCCATCCTCTGCTACATATGCCCCTGAAGCCATGAGTCCCACCATGTGTACTTTTTGGTTGGTGGTTTAGTCCCTGGGAGCTCTGAGGGTACTAGTTAGTTCATATTGTTGTTCGTCCTAAGGGGCTGCAATCCCTTCAGCTCCTTGGGTCCTTTCTCTAGCTCCTTCATTGGGGACCCTGTGCTGAGTCCAATGGATGGCTGTGAGCCTCTACTTCTGTATTAGTCAGACACTGTCAGAGCCTCTCAGGAGACAGCTATATCAGGCTCCTGCCAGCTTGCACTTGCTGGCATCCACAATAGTGTCTGGGTTTGGTGATTGAATATGGGAAGGATTCCCAGATGGAGCAGTCTCTGGATTGTCCTTCCTTCAGTCTCTGCTCCATACTTTGTCTCTGCAACTCCTTCATTAGTATTTTGTTCTCCGTTTTAAGAAGGAACAAATTATCCACACTTTGGTTTTCCTTCTTGAGTTTCTTGTGGTTTGTGGATTGTACTTTGTGTATTCTGAGCTTCTGGGATAATATCCACTTATTAGAGAGTGCATACCATGTGTGTTCTTTTGTGATTGGGTTACCTCACTCAGGATGATATTCTCCCAGATCCATCCATTTCCCTAAGAATTTCATTAATTCATGGTTTTTAATAGCTGAGCAGTACTCCATTGTGTAGATGTACCACATTTTCTGTATCCATTCCTCTGTTGAGGGACATCTGGGTTGTTTCCAACTTCTGGCTATTATAAATAAGGCTGCTATGAACATAGTGGAACATGTGTCCTTGTTACATCTTGGAGCATCTTCTGGGTATATGCCCAGAAGTGGTATAGCTGGGTCCTCTGGTAGTACTATGTCCAATTTCCAGAGGAACCGCCAAACTGATTTCCAGAGTGGTTTGTACCATCTTGCAATCCCACCAGCAATGAAGGAGTGTTCCTCTTTCTCCACAACCTCTCCAGCATCTGCTGTCAGCTGAGTTTTTGATCTTAGCCATTCTGACTGGAGTGAGATGGAATCTCAGGGTTGTTTTAATTTGTATTTCCCTGATGACTAAGGATGTTGAACAGTTCTTTAGTTGCTTCTTAGCCATTCAGTATTCTTCAGTTGAGAATCCTTTCTTTTTAGCTTTGTACCCCATTTTTTAATAGAGTTATTTGGTTCTCTGGAGTCTAACTTCTTGAGTTCTTTGTATATATTGGATATTAGCCCTCTATCAGATATAGGGTTGGTAAAGATCTTTTCCCAATCTGTTGGTTGCTGTTTTGTCCTATTGACAGTGTCCTTTGCCTTACTTTGTAATTTTATCAGGTCCCATTTTTCAATTCTTGATCTTAGAGCAGAAGCTATTGGTGTTCTATTCAGGAAAATTTCCCCTGTGCCCATGTGCTCCAGGTGCTTCCCCACTTTCTTTTCAACTAGTTTCAGTGTATCTGGTTTTATGTGGAGGTCCTTGATCCATGTGGACTTGAGCTTTGTACAAGGAGATAGGAATGGATCGATTTGCATTCTTCTGCATGCTAACCGCCAGTTGAGCCAGCACCATTTGTTGAAAATGCTGTCTTTTTTTCACTGGATGGTATTAGCTCCTTTCTCAAAGATCAAGTGACCATAGGCGTGTGGGTTCATTTCTGGGTCTTCAATTCTATTCCATTGATCTACCTGCCTGTCACTGTACCAATACCATGAAGTTTTTATCACAATTGCTCTGTAGTACAGCTTAAGGTCTGGGACTGTGATTCCACCAGAGGTTCTCTTATTGTTGAGAATAGTTTCATTATCCTAGGTTTTTTGTTATTCCAGATGAATTTGCAAATTGCTCTTTCCAAGTCTGTGAAGA